>NW_019385094.1:357300-377112 GCF_000671375.1 Centruroides sculpturatus
AAATTTTTATATACAATAGAATAAAACATATAGAATAATTCAGATAGATAAAACTATTTACTATTTTCTCCTAAACTTTTTATTCTTTATCTAACTAATGATACACAATATCTTAAAAAAAATATTTTAAAAAGAGATAATTATGACAAATATAATAAGTTAATATTACAGTAAATTCTTATAATAATTCTAATTATTCTTTATATCCTATTTAGTTCTAATCATGTAAACTTATATTTCTGTTCATTAATGCAAATTCGAAAACGTAAACGTTATTAGAATATATGTTTGGGCTGCAATTTGAAAAAAAAAAAATTGTAGACTTATAAATTCCCACTGTTGTCCGTCAGTTCATCTGTCTGTATTTTTTAAACTCGAGAAAGCTGTAGATAAATAAAATTCAAGATCACAGGCGAAAAGCTTTGGAGCAGGAGGCCCCAATTAACTATAGGCCTATATCGCTTCTTAATACAAATCGGAAGTCATGTTACTTCAATTCAAATATTTTTCACCTGAAAGGAGTTAGATGACTGGCATGACTCTATTGCTAA
This sequence comes from Centruroides sculpturatus, assembly GCF_000671375.1. Taxonomy (NCBI): domain Eukaryota; kingdom Metazoa; phylum Arthropoda; class Arachnida; order Scorpiones; family Buthidae; genus Centruroides; species Centruroides sculpturatus. Next base: position 357,852 of record NW_019385094.1, read on the forward strand.
CAGGGAAAGTATGACGTACAGGGGCAAGACACTACTAATTTAAGGTGGAGAGCATATATTTGAAATTAAATAAATTACAAATATGATTTAAAAACTGCAATCCTGCATTGTAACGATGTCATAATAAGTCTGGTTTATTTTTTCTATGCCAGATTAGTCATGATAACACTACATCAAAAATGTAGGCTGCAACCCTTGCTAATGTTAGTAAAAGTTTTTAATTTCTACTTTTATGTTTGATTATACTTCTGTTAATACTGTAGCAATAGCAGGGTGGAAAATAAAGAAATGTAAAAAAAAACGTACGAATCAAATAAAGATAGTCAGAAAATAAATATAGATACTTATATAATTGCGCAAAAATGTACCGATAACCAAAAAACAAAAAAAAAATTAAGATACCATTATATTTAAAATTATTTAAATTAAAATTTGACTTATAATCTAATAATAACGTTCGTTAAACTGTGAGATTGAAATATATCTATTAAGAAATTAATTTTCTTCATTTTAGTGACAAACTGATTATATTATTATTGTTTATTTATTTATTTATTTATTGATCTATCTACGGTATATAGCTTCTCCCAACCTTGCATTCACACTTACTAAAATTCAATTGAAAATTGCCTATATGAAATTTTCGCATATTTTAAATTGAAATTATTTCTTATCAAGCATAAAAATTTTTATTCCTATTAATTCAATGTTTGTTAAATTGTTTTATATTAATATCCATATATTTTATAAATTTATATTTTTATAGTTTAAGGGAAATAATTTTGATTTATTTGTTAAACCTTGATGTGACCATTATTATTACATTTATAAGCTAGCATATAATATATTTTAAAATAGACATTTTACACAAATATTTTTAAGTAAAAATTGAGCACATTTACTTTTTACTATGTAGAGAGAAATATACTCCTTATTTGTGTTTATAATTAAAATAAATAAAACTAAAACATTTTATGCTCGACGTTCTTCATATTAAAGATAAACTTTTCTGTAATCAATGTAAAAATAGATAATATATATCCTGTTATAAGGATTGCAAATGCCCCAGCAGTGTCATAAACATCTAATGAATGATTATGATCATAATGTATATTTTTCTTTATTTCTCTCATTCTCCTCACTTTATTCATTTCATCTTTCAGAAATTTGCTGTAAATTCCAGATTCTAAACAGTATAATAATCTGCAACGAAAAAGCAGAATTTTTATTTTAAATGTAGGCTACATATTAATGAATGATAAATGAAGTAGTTGCATTACTTTCATTTTACTTACATTTGACTGAGTTTTTCTTTATGAGGAAAGCCTTTCCTCATTCCCCATACTTGAATGGAAAAGAATAGAGCATCCTTAGACATAATAAAGTTTTCAAAACCTATTTTATCGGCATTTATTACAATTGAGCTTTCAAAGTATATCACTGCGTAATTTTCTTTCAAAACGCGTTCATACTCCTGTATATTTTCAACATTAAGTACTGTAATTCGTTTCTGCATCATTTGCTTTTTTAGTCTGAAGGGTAAACCAGTAGTAGATGCCTATTTTAAAATTATAAATTTAAAATACATAAATCTTAATAATTTATATTATATTATAGATAAATATACCGTAACATATTAACATAATATATTAAAATTAATATTTACCAAAATAAAATGGTCTATTGCACTATTTATCATGGTGCTAGCAGAATAATGGTGTTGTTCTAGACAATGAACCAAATCGTCAAATGTCTGTGGTACATTTTTGTATCCAGGGAATGCTATAAATGACATTAGTGATGCTCCATAACTAGCAACGAGAATTGATATGGGAAGAGTCCATCCAATAATTATAATACGAGGACATAATCCAGGAAAGTTCAATAAATCACTTCCTATAAATAAAATTAAATAAAATGTAAACTGTTTTTCCATTACTTCTGCGTTTATAATAATATACTAAGTACTTTATGATAATTGAAATAAAATATTGTTAAAATTAATGTTTAAAACTAAATTTAAATATTTTAAAATCACAAACCTTTATTAGTAAATGTTCCTAATAATGTCCAAAAAATATTTGTTAGTGATGGGTATTTTCGTTTATATAGTTTTGCATGAAATGCAAATATTTTATAGAAAGCTACAGTACCAATCAATATAGTGAAAATAATGGCTATCCATACCTATCAGAAAATTATTAATGTAGAAATAGTTATTATATTAAAATATATAACTGTGGTTAAAATTAATAAACTAACTTCATAGTTAAGAGTACGAATTAGGGCTAGAATTTTTGACATTTCTTCTGGAGAAGCGATCACATATTTGACTCCTACCAAATCCGTTGCTGGAGTTGTTTCGATGTCACGATATATTTTGTAATTTAATCCAATGGGAAAAGCTATATCAGCTTTCTGAAAAAATTATTTAATATAAATATACTAAAGTGATAATCATTATCATTTTTGAAATAAAGGTTTCAAAATTAATAAAAATATTTTTCATTTAATGTTCTAAATATGATAATGATGTTTGATTAAAGATTATACAATAGACTCCCCTATAATGCGGGTTCCTATAATGAGGATTCCTATAAAGCGGCGAAAAAATTGCGACGGTATTCGTATAAAGACGCTAAAAGGGACGCGTAAAACGCGGTAAAACGTCATCGCCGACTCTTGTCGCGACAGGATTGGTCGAATCTGGACCAATAGTAGACGAGCAGCCGAACTACTTATACGCTACAGAGAGTTTAGACGGGTAAGTTGAGTTTACTATCGTCTGTACAATATTAACTTAACTTATTTTAACTTTATTATAATTATATTGATATATATACTTTCCGCCGTCCAACGCCACTCTACTGAGAGTTTAGGCGAGTAAGTTGAGTTTACTATCGTCTGTACAGTATGTAAATTAGGTACCGTAAGTCTAATACAGCACTGTAATTTTATACATTTCTTGTGAAAGAAACATTTCTTATTCAACGGCCATAAAAATTATTTANAACGTCTCAATTGTAAGTGGTTAACGAATAAACTGAGATCATCTCGTAACCACACTATTTTAGTGTTTATTGTGATTTATGTTTGTGTTTGTGTGGTATTGTGTTTATTGTATAATTTTGATTGTTTAACCAAGATTATAGAAGTCTCGATTCAAGGGTCTCGATTAATTAGGACTCGATTCAGGGTCTCGATTAATTAGGACTCGATTAAGGGTCTCGATTAATTAGGACTCGATTCAAGGGTCTTGATTAATTAGGACTCTATGCATTAATTTCAAAGATGTGTATTCATTTTCCTTCCTGGTCTAATTTTATTAATTTGCTTATAGTTATCTTCTTTCTTTTAACGGATAACAAATTATAAAACAATGTTTTGATGTTATTTATTCGTATATTAGATTATTTTAAATTATCAATTGACTTTAAATATTTATGCTTCCGAATAATACTTGGTAAGAACTTAAGATTTAACTAATTGTCTAAAAGAATAATATGTATATATATATATATATATACATATTATTCTTTTAGACAATTAGTTAAATCTTAAGTTCTTACCAAGTATTATTCGGAAGCATAAATATTTAAAGTCAATTGATAATTTAAAATAATCTAATATACGAATAAATAACATCAAAACATTGTTTTATAATTTGTTATCCGTTAAAAGAAAGAAGATAACTATAAGCAAATTAATAAAATTAGACCAGGAAGGAAAATGAATACACATCTTTGAAATTAATGCATAGAGTCCTAATTAATCAAGACCCTTGAATCGAGTCCTAATTAATCGAGACCCTTAATCGAGTCCTAATTAATCGAGACCCTGAATCGAGTCCTAATTAATCGAGACCCTTGAATCGAGACTTCTATAATCTTGGTTAAACAATCAAAATTATACAATAAACACAATACCACACAAACACAAACATAAATCACAATAAACACTAAAATAGTGTGGTTACGAGATGATCTCAGTTTATTCGTTAACCACTTACAATTGAGACGTTAGTGGACAATTATTGCTTTTAGAAAGATGTTTTATTCAATACTTCTTTTTACGATATGCATTTCGGCCAAATTATTAGTTTGGTCCTCTTCAGTTGTACTGTAAAATAAAGTACACAGAAGTTACAATTATAAATTATTCTAAGGTTTTTTCTGTGTCAATGTTTATTTTTCGTATTTATCATCGTGGTGACATTGCTTTATTCAAAATTTCCTGTAGTTGTAGTCTGTGTAATGTGAACTTTATTCACGTGCTGAATGTTATTGTCAAATCTGCTTCCAGTATGCTTATTGCACAACTTTCAAAAGTTTCCTTTATTAGGTGTTCTTTTTCAATCTGATTTCACTAGTTTTGTTTTTATGGGATCAAATAAAAGTAATTATTACCGCATTTCTACAAGATCCTTTTATTTAAACAAGTCTTATATAAAGTCTTTCGGACGTTAAGTTAGGACTTCGATCACATGCAGGACCATCACAAATTCTCCAACACGGATCACTTTTCAAATATTACAGTAATAGTAGACTAGTATTAATTAATAGTCATTGACCATCCTCTCTTCCGGGAGGAGGTCAACGACTACTTTTAGTCGAATTAACTTCAACCTTCTTCTGCAACATTCCTTTTTCTAGCGGACCAACGGTATGGTGGCATTCGAATAGGAAAATTACATAATACAAGATTACCGGCGAGCACAAAATAGGTTTTAAGAGGTTTTGAGGGTGCCGAGTTTAAATATTTGGTCCGTTTTTCGCGAAATTTGATTCATTGGCAGACTACAATTTGATATTCGGCTGTGAATGGATCAGTTTGTTATAGCTAACATTAGAAAAATATAAGATATTAAAATATTTTCAATTGTTGTCTACTTGATCAATGAAATTGTGCCTATCGTACCATCCGAGTATCGCCATAAACATGACAATGATATGATGAAATAATCAAAGTCTTTATACGTTTTAAAATTTGTTATATTATAGTATATTTGATTTATATAACTACAAATGCTATCTTACGTAAGGATTTATCATACCGAGTGACCAATCTAACACATTTTAAAAATTCTTTATTCCTCTATTTTATACAATTTAATGAATTTTTAAAATGTATTAGATTGGTCACTTGGTGTGATAAACCCTTAAGTGAGATAACCTTTATTATTATATAAATCTAATACTGTAATGTAGTATAATAGAATGGTTAGAAGTACGAAATAATCTGATGTGAGATCGAGGACCTGACTTTTTCGCTAATTTAAGGAAATTTTTAGTCCGTTTCTCCATCGCGATCATCAAGAAAACATCGCACAGAAAAAGGATTGAATGTCACTCTTTTCATCAACAACTGTTAAAAAATTAGGGGAGATCGGGGCAAGATCGGCATGTTAAGCTTTACTTAAATTTTGTGTAATAAATACTGCTGTAAACTAAAAAAAAAGCTTTGCATATTGTCTATTGGAATGTTACCTTACTATAGAACTGGTTAAAATCAGTTTGGAAATAAAAATAATTAAAATAATTACAACTTTACAAGAAGAGAGAAATTGACGAAGTTGCCCCGGGTATAGGGGCAAGATCGGCAACTTCTCTCTTTTTGTAAAGTTGTAATTATTTTAATTATTTTTATTAAAGTTGCCCCTGGTATAGGGGCAACAGTAATGGGGCAAGATAGGCACGTATATAAAATTATGTTATTAACAATGTATAAGTTGGAATTCACTATTAAAACAAAGAAATACAAATCCAACACCCATTTAATATTATTACAACGAAATGCAAGTTCAAAGACATATATACATGAATAACAAATGCAAACATGTTTTCATTTATCATCTGTTTGATTTTTATCCTTTGCTTCTAATGTGGCTTTATGTTGCCGATCTTACCCCGCTAGTCATGATTTCGAAACATTAAGTACAACCCTGAGAACAGAATGCCAAGCCACGATCTGGCCACGTGAATAAGTTGAAGTTACATCCTTCTAACAGGAAAAGTAACTTTCGTTATCATGGAATTATAACAAAACCTGCCAATTCAATATAAATGGAAAAAAATATTATATGGAATTTAACGAAAATGAAAATTTGCTTGATAATTCAACTACGCTTGTTAGAAAACAATAAAAACACTACACTCAACAAGCCACCAATAAAACTCAACTGCCTAACCTATAACCAAAGTCTCCTTTTAATTTGTTTTTAAAAAAAAGCGCTTGACAAACTTGCCCCGCATGCCGAAGTTGCCCCGGTCTCCCCTATAACAATCTATTGTTAAAAGAGAAGAATGTCAATCTTCGAATTACTTCTGCCATTACTTCGAACCAGTAAACAGGATGAATCTAATGTGTCGCGAACCCAATAATACACTATCTGCTCCGTTTAAATGACATCTTAGCGTCATCAACGACTCACCTATGACCTCACACCTGCAACTTCGTCTTCAAACATCCGATCACCTGATCAGTTTCCCAAGCCTAAGGAGGATAAAACGAGCTCGAACTCGAGTCTCAAGGCGGACACCCGAGGGCCATAGAAGACGATGTCTAGTCTCGCCATATTCAGGCGGATATACCCAGAGCATAGAAGAAGCTATATCCGCCAGCTACCCAACAGCCTACAGACTACTGAAATAGATCCACGATCATCTCCACGACTGTGTAGGCCTATGATAGGATCCATAAACATCGAGTAATCATCTTGAGATATTGTACTTGGATTTGTACTTCCATATATAAACGCTCTCTCCATTAGAAGTAGAACGGGAACGATTTCCCTAGAACCTGGCGAGCGCTGTGCTTACGCATAGTATATAGTGTGTATGTCACATGTAGTTTTGTCTACATGATAAATGTAGTTTTACCTTGTAATCCAGGGCTTAAGATATATATAAAATGTTTTATTTTGTTTAAACCTAGTGTCGACTCCATTGTTCGGACTTTGGACTCTTATCGACTTACCCATTGCGCTCACCAATCGACAGTCGAATCAGCCCTCTTACTCAACATTTGCTTACGATTCGCACGTCAGGACGCGACCTTTAACTATCCTAATTGGTGTCAGGTCGTGACGTCGGAAGGATCTTGCAATCCCGACGACAATTTATCGAATTAGCCATCCAGTGACAAAGTGAGCGGGTCTTGCGACTCGACGAATAGAGGGCTCACCTTTGCCCGTATTCTCACGGCAAAGGTTAAGAACATTTGCACTAAGAACATTAATATCAAATTTTTTTGTTATGATTCTAATATTTGAATGGAGTCACATTATTACATATAATTTATTTTATCCTCTAAACTGTAAATGTTAGAAAAGTAATGCAATTAGACTATATATTTAAATATATAATATGGACTAACTTAGACTTCAAAAAACAATTAATATTGTTTTTAAATGAATACTGAAAATCGAATACTTATACAGTTATACTTATAAGTGTTTAACTAATATTTACAGGTTTTTATATTTATGCAGGTTTATCAGTTTATGAATAGAAAAGAATAAAATATATTTAATTTTAATGAATTTATTATAGATCTAATATTTTTAGTAAAGAATTAATTTATTTAAATATTTCTGAGAAATATTTATATAACAATTTTTGCCAGTTCCATTAGCTGTTTTAATTTTTGATCCCCTGTAATACTGGCTTCAATTTAGAGTTTATCAGTATTGATGGATAGTATTTTCTAACGAAAAGCACGTATGAGGAATTACATGAATTCCTCATACGTGTTACTTACAATAAATACTTACAATTATGTGTTTATTAATAGTAATAGCTATAAAATTAAATGGTGTAATTTTGCATAAACATACAGAGGTTTTATAAGATAAACATTTTTTATTTATACAAATATTATTATTATCCTAAATTGTAACATTAATGTACTACGTGTTCTACGTATATTCGGTATAAATTTGATTATTTGCACTAACAATAATACATAAAATATGGAAATTACAGTTTTATAATTTCTATGTTAACTATATTAGATTAGACAAAATTAAAAGGTTAGAAATGTTTTCAGCTCAAAATGTGAAAAAATCAAAATTTAATATCAATATTTAAAAATGTTTCTCTTTTAGGACATTTTAAATTTTAAGTACTTACTTAAATTTTAATTTTTCTTGTAATAATAGAAATAATTTTGAAGTTAGTCCTTCATTTAGAAAATATGTTTTATTTTTTATTTCTTGGAAGTTAATGAAACCATTTAGCTAAAATAAAATGGAATAAAATATGTAATTAAAAATACTGTATAGATTAAATTTTTTCATCATTAAAAATATTTAAAATCTTACTTTGAAAGTAGCAACACGCAATGTTAAATTGTCCATCAGATGAAATTTCATCTAAGAGCGATGCATCTAAAAAGTAAATTATGAGAAGATTAAAGTTTTTATAGAATAAAATAAAATATCTTTGTGGTAAATTTACAATGTAAATTCGAATGTTCTGTATTATATACCCTATCTATTTATAAATTACATATAATACTTCTATATATTCATTTATATGTTTGTTTCCTGATATAAATTTAATTTCATCTATTTGTTTAGTTTTACTGATTCTGTTAGAAAAATGACATTTAAAATAATTGAAAACAACACGGATGCAGATACTACAATGTGTAGTATTAGGTAAATGAAACAAATGTTTATGAATAATTAAATAAAANTCATCTATTTGTTTAGTTTTACTGATTCTGTTAGAAAAATGACATTTAAAATAATTGAAAACAACACGGATGCAGATACTACAATGTGTAGTATTAGGTAAATGAAACAAATGTTTATGAATAATTAAATAAAATAAATTTTATTAGTATATAAAATTTCAAAGCATCAATTTCTATAAATAAATATATATCAATTAATGTATACGCTATTCATTAATTATTAATTAATTATTTACCTTTCAGTTTTTTACTAACTCGTAAATATAAATGTATTTTCTAATAATTAAGCAAAATATTCACATTTTTATAATTATTAGAAATAGAGAAATAGACTTATACTTAGCAAATTACTGAAAAGTAAATCATTAATTGATAATTAATAGATAAGGTATGAAAGAAATTAGTATTAGTTTAGTTTATATACATTAGTTTAGGTGTATAAACTAAAGGTATATGTATAAAAAACTGATTATTACAAAAACTGCAAGCTTTTTCGTATGAAAATTTCAAATAAAAATTGTAAAGATCTATCTTAATTGTTAATATAGATCATCGCAATTATTTTAATAAAAATATAGACTAATCAGATAATTAAATGCTATTAAATTCATTACATGAAATATGTAAAAATTTTAGTTACACTTATTATTAGTATCTCCGAAAAATTAGCATGATAAGTTATAGTACTGTAGCTTAATCTCAGTTTAATCTCATTTTATCTTCACTTATTACGTAGAAAAGAGAACTGCTAAGATAGATATATGGGCACATTTTAAAAAAGTATACATTATAAATCAGTATAACTTTGTTAGGCATAAAGATACAATTTCGTCAACGATATATATTACAACATACTCTATATATTAGGGTTTCCCAAACGGGATTCCGGTTTATTTTTTAACCCGGGAAATATCCCGAAAAATTCTTTTCATCCCGGGAAAATTCCGCAAATTTCTTAAAAGTTCACCTTTTTTCTTATTTTGTGTTAAGGTTGAGGAAAATTTTGCAAATAGAAAGTATTATTAACTCATAAACTGTCAGAATACATTTGTATTTATTAATTTTAAACCTATTTATTATTAGTTTTTTTTCCTCGTTATGGCATGTCACAGATTGTCAATAATCAATATGTAGCCTATTTGTGACAGGACTCTGAAAATTCTTTACTTGTCAGAACCTGTAAACAATCAGAGCCACTGTGTGCAAGTTGCTCATTGCACAAGGGTGACTAATCAAAATGGTAGCATTTTAATTGATTATATGTAGAATAAAATTTATATGACATGATATTTTAAGTAAACTTAATGTCGTCAATAAAATGATACAAAATTCTTTATTTCAGTAAAATTCCGTCTCTGTCCTCAGTCTCCTCAGAGATGTTCCAAAATTTATCGTAGGTTCATAGGAAATGCACCTCCACATTCAACTCGTTCGTTATATACAAGTTATTTACAAAAAATGCAATTTATCACGGCACCACACTGACCGATTGACACACTAACAATCAAGGATAAGTTGGAATAATCGGAGATCGGATGTTTCCTTGGTAATTTCTTTACCGTGGAGAGGCTCTGTCTGCACTTTTCGTCCTATCTCAGATCTCACCCGTACCTGAGCGTTCTTAACAGAGGAGAAATTTATTTAATCTGGAAAATCTATAAAAAATCAATTGTCTTTTTTTGCCCATATGATAACGCGCTACTGATTATACATGATTGTTTTCGCCGATTTTTGCTTCGTTATACGTTATACCTGCACGCCTTTCTATATGCCAGGTAAAATATTTACGATATACCAGACAGATCATTTATTTTACTCTTATCAGAAAGATATCATTATTTCGTACTACATCGCAATGTATACCTTCCACTGCAGTTGTTCCATTCTCATTGAGTAGCGTGTCTCGGATCTCTAATGTTTATTTTCGGAATCACAGAGACGGGAAATCTCTCCCGTATGGCTATCTATCTCTGAATTACTCTATGCATTTTTTATGTATACTTAATCCAAAAGTATTTTGTTATACATATACTGTAATTACACACTACTTTTTATATGTTTTGTTTTCTGTAATTACTATTGTAGTCAATAGTGAAATATATATTATAATTATAAAAATTTTTAGTTTTTAAACTATTTTCAGTGACTTTAGAGGAGTCGGTTTTTTAAAGTCTGCACGAACAAAGTTCATATACACCAAGCGGCCTTGCATATAGGGGAGACCGGGGCAACTTCGGCATGCGGGGCAAGTTTGTCAAGCGCTTTTTTTTAAAAACAAATTAAAAGGAGACTTTGGTTATAGGTTAGGCAGTTGAGTTTTATTGGTGGCTTGTTGAGTGTAGTGTTTTTATTGTNTTTGCAGGAGGTTCGTGTATTAGGAGGATTGATGTTATTAAATTTTGTAGTTAAAGGTCAATTGGGTAGGGAGATAGATGGAATGGGTTCATGTGTCATTTATCGAACTTAATGAAGATTTTACTCGTTATTATCATTTACAATTTTTTATAAAACTCATCTCTAATCTCAAAATTAACCTTTTACCATTTTATAATAATTAATAATATAAACTAAAAAAAATTAAAATATCATAACAGATAACACCACACGCAGTTTTAAATGTTACCGGGAAAGTTACACAACTCGTTGCTGAATTTTTTAAAAATTGTAATAATGATGATTAAGAAATTAATCATCTTATCTTGAAGGTATAGGCCTATTGTAGATATTAATTTACTGGATTAGCATATTTTACTTTTATTATATAAATGCAAAAATAAAATAAACAGATGAAAAAATTTAGTGTTTTGAATAAGTTTCGATATATAATTTATTTATATACAGATTCAAATTCTTAAATTATACATTGTCGATCATCTTAAACATTTTTATAACGTGTAATTTTTATAAAGTCTTTATTTTTCCGTGACTTTTATTGAATTATTAAATATACATATAATCTGTTATTTTCGAAAACATTTCTCTAGAAAAAATGAGAAAACAGAAATTATATATCCGATTATAAGAATGGTAAATGCTCCAGCAGTATCATGTAAGCTTAGAGAATTATCAATATTATGGTCTATATTTATATTTGTTTCTCTCATTCTTCTCACTTTATTCATTTCATCTGCCAAAAATTTATGAAAAAATCCACCTTCAAAACTATATGATATTCTGAAACAAAAATTAAAAATTTAAATTTTATATAGTTTTTAAAATTTATTTTCGTTTTACTTACAATTTGTTGAATTTTTCTTTAAAAACGAAACCGTTTCTCATCCCGTTACACAATATTATATTTTTTCTATAAGTTTATGTATTAATATTAAATTATATTAATAAAAATAAATAAATAATCTAATATAATACATATAGTATATTGATATTTCCTTAAAGAAATAGTGAAGGGTAATATTTTTAAAATCGTGAAATGGCCTTTATTTTACGAGTAATTCTTATTAGTAATTTCATGTAAATCTGAAGATATAAAGTTAACGGTAGCAATTATTAGGGATGAAGACAAATACTGTAAATAAGGCCGGGAAAAGTCCAGCAATAAAGTTTCCAGTTTTTAAAGTGAAATAAAGCATATATTGTATTTTAGAAAACTTTGAAAACTAAATTTACAAAATGAACTTATTTGAAAATCTATTATGAACGTTATGCGTTTATTCATAGTTTTTCTGAGTATAAAATGTAATGTTCCTATGGTAATTATCTAATTTTCTCCTAATTATAAAACTGTTTAATGTTAATTTTATGTAATAGTTTGCTTATCTATGATTAAAATTCATAACTTTTATTTCTCTAGTTATTAAATGCACTAAGGAAACAGAAATCGATAAATTACTTAAATTAATTTGTAAAAATCAAATAATGTACTTACTAAGCAAGTCAGAAAAATCTTATTCTCCTAAGAATAGATTTTTGTACTATTAATAAATGATTAATTATCCTCTATAATTGAAAAATTTTGAAAAATGTTTCCTAAAACACCAATGTATAACATTTGCTATCCTTTATTTTTATACTATTGATAAAAAGCATTTTGCTTCTGTCAATATCAATTGCTTTGTGAATTTTATTTTTCCTGACACCTGTTTGCTAACATTATTCTCCAAATAACACGCATTTACGATGACCTATTGTTATCTAAGCATTATCACCATTTAATTTATGAATATTTAAAATCATTATTCATAATTTTCGAACTTATTCTAAAGTATATCTTTAAAAATGCAAGTTTATTCTTTATTATTAATTCTTATAGCATCATAAATTAGAATACTTCTGTTAATTTATTATAAATTAATTATATGTTAATATGTAAAGCTTAACTTTTAATTATAATAATAACTATATAAAATTTAATGAACGGATTTTACTATAATGAAACATTCTTTTTGATGAAATTTCCTTTAACGAGGCAAAATCTCAATATAGGAAGAGAACGTATAATAGCGTAATAATTTATATATAAATATGATCATAAGATTATACACGAAGAAATTTTATTGATTTGGCAAGCATTTATTGATTATAAAATCTGTAATTTATTTTGTATAGTTTATAAATTTAAGTCTTATTCTCATCAATAGTGGTAAATATAAAAATAATTGAGCGGTGCTTAAGTCGAAAAGTGTTTTGTCTGTAATCGAGGTTAAAAGCAACTGCCCAACAATTAAACATGATTTTTTTGCAAATACAGTATGTATAACTCGGCAAGGCCCATGTCATCACGAAAACGAAAGTTTGAAATTCGATCTATGGGTTGAGATATTCGAGGTCAAAGTTTGCCATGTAAACTCAACGGACCGATTGTCGATTGTAAGCTGGTCGCGTGATACAAGTCAATTGAGTTTTCGATTGCTGTCAATTTACATTGATCTCTACGACTAGTTACTTTCCCAATTCTGTTATATATATATATATAGCAGAGAGAAAGTATGGCGATTCCAAGAATTTTACATTTCTGGACTGAGGAGACCTTAAAACGTCAAGAAATCCAAAAATCGGGGTTTTCTTTTTACTGTATGTATGGATGTTTGTGTTTGCGTTAGCACGATTTTGTCCATCCTCCTTGAAGCTTAATAACTCCCGTGCTTTTTGCGAAAGTTTCTAAAATTTTGCAGGAGGTTCGTGTATTAGGAGGATTGATGTTATTAAATTTTGTAGTTAAAGGTCAATTGGGTAGGGAGATAGATGGAATGGGTTCATGTGTCATTTATCGAACTTAATGAAGATTTTACTCGTTATTATCATTTACAATTTTTTATAAAACTCATCTCTAATCTCAAAATTAACCTTTTACCATTTTATAATAATTAATAATATAAACTAAAAAAAATTAAAATATCATAACAGATAACACCACACGCAGTTTTAAATGTTACCGGGAAAGTTACACAACTCGTTGCTGAATTTTTTAAAAATTGTAATAATGATGATTAAGAAATTAATCATCTTATCTTGAAGGTATAGGCCTATTGTAGATATTAATTTACTGGATTAGCATATTTTACTTTTATTATATAAATGCAAAAATAAAATAAACAGATGAAAAAATTTAGTGTTTTGAATAAGTTTCGATATATAATTTATTTATATACAGATTCAAATTCTTAAATTATACATTGTCGATCATCTTAAACATTTTTATAACGTGTAATTTTTATAAAGTCTTTATTTTTCCGTGACTTTTATTGAATTATTAAATATACATATAATCTGTTATTTTCGAAAACATTTCTCTAGAAAAAATGAGAAAACAGAAATTATATATCCGATTATAAGAATGGTAAATGCTCCAGCAGTATCATGTAAGCTTAGAGAATTATCAATATTATGGTCTATATTTATATTTGTTTCTCTCATTCTTCTCACTTTATTCATTTCATCTGCCAAAAATTTATGAAAAAATCCACCTTCAAAACTATATGATATTCTGAAACAAAAATTAAAAATTTAAATTTTATATAGTTTTTAAAATTTATTTTCGTTTTACTTACAATTTGTTGAATTTTTCTTTAAAAACGAAACCGTTTCTCATCCCCCAAACTTGAATAGAACAGAACAAATTATCTTCAGACATAAAAAATTGTTCCAATCCGATTTTATCAGCATTTATTATAAGTGTACTGTCATAAAATATCACAGCATGCTTTTCTTTCAATACCCGTTCATATTCTTCTTTATTCTGAACATTAAGAACAGTAATTCTGCTCATGAGCATTTGCGTTTTCAGTCGAAACGGTAAACCTTCAGTTGAACTCTAATATAAAATTAAAAGCGATAATTTAATTAGGTCTATAAATTCATATTATACTTATTACACAGGGTTTATTTTTATTCTTAAGTGAGATATTTAAATTTTGATTTATTTATAAACGATATTTACCACAATAAAGTGATCTATTGCACTGTTTACCATTGTACTAGCAGTAAATTGTCTATTTTCGATACTTCTAACCAGATCGTTAAATGTTTCTGGTATGCTTTCATGTCCAGGGTGAGTGATAAATGACATCAATGCAGCACTATAACTTGCAACAAGAACTGATATTGGAGTAATCCATCCTATAATTATAATTCGAGTAGAAAGTCCGTGATATTCAAATAAATGACTTCCTATAAAAAAACAACATATTGCATTAATATTTTTATTGTATTTCTAATCAAGACAAACTGAATAAAAATTATTCAAGCAATTCTTCTGTAACGTAAATAAAAGAAACAAAAGAAAACAATATCTTCAGACTTAACACCTAAATGATAAATTCAGTATAAAATTCCACGTATATAAATAGCCTATACTTGTAACTACTAATTAGTCAGTAATCATCTTATGACTGCTGAGATTAATTATAGTGACTTTTCTCTTGGTGTGATTTAGATTATTAATATACTTATAATTAAAATTTTGCAACATTCATATGTTTTTAAAAATAAAATATTAAATTTCTAGATAAAATTCTGAATGAGATTTGTTATTAGTACAGTACACATAGACCTAAAAATATCGCGGATATGAATTTCCATTACCTTTTATTAGCTGTATCAAAGAGAACATGCGATAAATATTTGTATATAATGATTAAACGACATATGGGAATTGAACCAAAATATTAAAAATATAATATAGATCTATAAACATACAAAAAGGTAAAATTATTGTCATGAAGTTTAGTGTAAAAACATCGATTTTCTGGTATACTTTAGGTTTAAAATTTTAAATATTTTTAAAAGCTGTTATATTTTATTTAAAAATTAAAGTATATAGTAAATTAATACTTGTCCTGTTACATAATTACACATAGGCTACTGATAATATAAATTTTAAATAAAATTAAAACATTAACTAAAAATATTTTTTTTTATAAACGAAATCCAAATTTATTAAAGCTTCTTTACCTTGATTTGTGAATGTTCCTAATAACGTCCAAAACACATTTAAAAGTGGTGGAGGATTTCTTTTGTATAGTCTTGCTTCGAAAGAAAATATTTTATAAAATATTACTGTACTAATTAATGTAGCGAAAATGGCAGCTATCCATACCTAAAACATTAAATATTTGTTAGATCAGTTGAAATTTAATTTGTAAATTATTCAACTTACTTCGAAATTTAGAATTCTAATTAGTGCATAGATTTTTGATATCCCTTCTGCAGAAGAAATTAGAAACTTAACTTCTGTCAAATGAGTTGGAGGTGTAATATCAACGTCTTCGTATATTTTATAATTTAGTCCTATAGGAAAAGCTATATCAACTTCCTACGAAAAAAAAAACAATTATTGTAATTGTACAGTTATGATTATGTACAAAATGATTATATAATTATATAATACTTATCTAATGTAATGTTCATTTTTGAATGTAAGTATGCATCCCAACAATAAAGTTTTATGCTAACTAAATTATATTAAATTTTAAATTCAAAATATCTATTATTTTATTTATATAATTTATGATTTCAATAAAAATAATTAAATATTTGTTTCAAAATTTTTGATTTATCCAGTTCTGAGATGTAAAGCAATATAGATGTCTACAAAAACATACAATTTATACGGGTTTTTCATAAGTCACGCAACATAGGAGACTAGTTACATGATGCATCATTTCGGGTCTGCAATACTGTCAAACGGAAATTAAATGCACAAAATTCATATGCGTAGTCGAATCACTTTCAATTAATAATGTAGACCCAGCTGCTTAGTTCTGTAATTCACAACTCTACTGTATGTAGTGAGAATTGAACACGAAACTACTCGAAATTCTATTTAATACGCCAAACATTATCGGTTTTTTTATTATTGTTGTGTTTAATTTTATTTAAATAAAAGTAAAAATAACAATAAAAACCGGCAATATGTCGTGTTCTTTCTATCATCTGTATAGGTCCTATATATCATCAAATAGAACAAAAGATCAATCCTCAGAACACACCTAGTTGTGAGTTACAGAACTAAGCAGCTGGATCTATATTAGTTGAAAGTTATTCGATCTCTCATATGAATTTTGTGTGATTAATTTCCGTTTGACAGTATTGTAGACCCGAAATGATGTACCATACAGCCAGTACACTATACACGTGCCTCTGATGCTTTGCTTACAATCACCCAATGACAATAACATTAAAAGCTTATAGCGTATTGACGTAGCATTTCATGATTATGATGATGAGAGTCTAAATCATTTTCCAGGAATATAATTATATTTTATTATTCGATTAACATGTAATTAAAATAAAATAAAATTGAAAAGAAAGACTATTTGAATAATAAAATAAACAATAATTTATAAACAAATAAAACAATTTTATTCGAAGATGTTAAATATTTTTTAATAATTACATTTCTTGTCAAGAGACCAATGCGACCATTCCAACTTCCATTTGGTGATTTGTTTCCTAAAGCTCTTTCGATAACGATTTCATACCTAAAAAAAAGTGAAAATTATTATAATTTTTTAATTTTTTAAGCACTTTATGTATAATTTAATATTTAAATTAATTTATTCTCGAATGAAAAACATTAAATTTATTCAATAACATCAACAGATTCTTTTGTCAAATTTATTCAAAGGACGTGTCATATTTAACATACTATATCTCATTGAAATATGTGATTATATAAATTTAACTTAATATTATTATACAAATTTAAATTATATTGAAATAGATTTATTAAATAAAATTCTGACCTGAAATTCAATTTTTCTTGCAACAACAAAAATAGTCTAGAAATAGCACCTCCATTTAAAAACGATATTTTATTATTTTCTTTATAAAATTCGACATGGCCATTAATCTAAAATTCGAATTTAGGAAAAAGTAAAATGCATAATTTATCTTAACATTGAACTGTATTTAATCAAATAAATCTTACATAGAAAGTAGCAACACGTAGAGTTATATTATCCATCAGCAGTATCCTTTGTAATGAAAAAGAATTATGGTCTATATATTTAATAAAAATTTTAAATAATAAAAAAATTAATAATAATAATTAAATTTAGTAAACATTAAGAAAATAAGTGAATTTAACATTTGTTAAATAGTGAAGTAAAAGACCATTCTATCATCAGGGTTTTCAAGAGACTTTTGTCCCTTAGCGGGGCTCTTTTCCAATTTTTGTTTATTTGTTTTCTTTTTATAAAAAAAATTAAAAAAGTAGAATGTTTTTTAATCAATAAATAGCAGTTGAAAATAACATTAATTTATAGACGTAGAAACCCCAACCGGTCCCTAAACTTTCTTTGGGCCCGGGGAAAATTCCCAGCTTTTCCTTTCGACAGCTGTGGAAACATTAAATTCCGAATTATCCATTTGATGTGTCTTGTTAACATTAACTGCTACTATTTTCTATTATATAGAGGAAAAGTATGGAGATCAGTCAAAAAATGATCTAAGATTTTTATATTATTGGATTTAGAAAACCTTAAAACATCGAGAAATTCAAAAAATGGAGGTTTTTTTCTGTATATATGGATGCTAGTGCGTGTGTGGGAGACATGACTTTATTTACTCACTTTGAAGCTTAATAACTCCCGTGCTCTTGTCGAAAATTTCTGAAATTTGATAGGGAGGTTTGTGTATTAGGGTGATTGATGCTACAGTATTAAATTTTGATGGTTAAACACACCTATGTTAAGTAACGACAGCTATTAAAAATATGCAAAAACTTTCCGTTTAATCCAGTAAAATTAATAGGCGTACATTGCCACTTTATATTGTGTGTGGATATACTTTTTTAAAATATAAATTTAAGCATGTTATGCATGTAAACTTCTTTTTAAATTTGTGGTAAATTCTAGATAAAATACTTTTATAAATGTACTTTACAGGATTAATCTAATTTACATTATTCTTTATGGGAAAAATTTGTTCGGTATTTGAACAGTCTTCTGGAACGAACTAAGTTCGAGTACCTAGTACCATTTTATTTCAATTATAACAATAGATCCAGTAGGCTTATGTGGTTATTTACTACTATTTAATAAATTAATAGACTGAAAGCTTACATATAATTATTTGGGAGATTTCTAAAAATTCAGAATCAATC
>NW_019385094.1:383412-388191 GCF_000671375.1 Centruroides sculpturatus
TTAATCACATAATTTATGTGTAAGTTTATTATTGTATTATTTTCTTTAATGATTTAAAATGTACTGTTTGTTTTAGGTTCAACAGTTTATTTACATGTGCTGTTACTTAAGCTTTCTCCTATTTTGACATATTAAAAAGTTGCATTTTTGTCTTAACATAATAAAAATATTTTTATTCAACATTCACCATCAGTGCATGCTGAATGTCGACATTTGCCGGTGTAAGTGAGAAATAATGATATTTAGCAAATAATTCGTACATACACGAAACGACTGTATGAATGCTGACATTCACCGGAGAATGTTGACATTCGCCAGATATCGGTCATTCACAGTAACATATACATATATAAAAAATTTAACGCTAAAAATAATGTACTTAAAATAAACATTTTCTATAAGAAAGTATTTTTAATAAAATATAAAAGTACGCAATTTTTTTAATCAAAAAAGAAAATCTCTGTATCAAAATTAAGTAATTTTGTTAAAACCTTATTTAATTATTTTGGTTTTTAGTAATGATAGCCTATATACTGATTTTGTCGTAATTCAATGGGAAAAAATAAAGTTACAAAATCATTGCTCGAAGAAAAATCCGTAGCTAGAATTAAATTACTTTCTGAAAAATAATACAGAGTGGATTAATCTTTGTTTCTACGAGATATTAATATTTTATAATTCAACATTCCATAATTAAAAAGAACATTGTCGCTACGATACTTGATGTGTCAGGTAGGACAAGATGGTACCTGTAGTGTTAACTAGTTGTAGGTTTAATGGGAGATGGTAAACGCAATATACATGTGAAAATTTTTATGAGAAACCGATCCCTTGTTAGGTGTTAAACATGTAAAGAGAACTCCGTCAAGTCCAAACAAGCTTCAACACCAGAAGTATGTGTTGGAACTTTAAATAAAAGGTAAATGATTTTATTAAATACATTTATATTAATTTATAAATTTTAAAATACAATAAAATGAAAAGTCATCAAAATGAGTACAATATATTAAGCTTGAGAATTCTAGAAAAGTAGAAGAGAAAGAAATTTTATTGCTGTGAATATTCACTCTTTGCAAGTGGTACAAGTGAGATTCATCGTTAAAGATGATACTACAGCATCTTTTTGTCACCATACCACTGCAAACAAAGCCGACGGTGGTGATAAGAAGGACGGGTAGCAGCTTCCATGTTTTGCAAATTTGTCTCTGCTATTCGCCTATCATTGATACGAGAAGAGACAGGATTCTGTACAGAGGCTTACACGCCATTGCAACTGTTCGTGCTTGTGTCACGATTAAGTTTGCTGGTAGTTTGTCTGGGGCGTTCAGAGGCTGCTTGACGTATATGTGGGCTTTCACATAGCCGCTCTCTCCAACATATCCTCACAGTCATCCCAGAAAGGCCCAGATGGTTGGTAATTTAGTATCGGGAAAACGAGAGCCATCCTGTTTCCCTCAGTCCGATGATGCAGTCTTTCTCAAATTTTGTCTGCTGTCTATAATGTCTTTGACAGCATTGTATAGTACAGGCATGCCTAGCATTCGAAAACTTTCACACATGCACACTGAAAATTCTGAACACAGTGAGCCTCTGCAAGCCTGTTTTACATGCTACACAGGTAGGGTTTTTAAGCATTACGTGGCGTCCGATCGGACCACAACTGTAATTGTTTGCATATCTGTCTGAGGCACAATTGCATACCGAGTTTTGTAGTAATCGGACGATTCTATCTGGGTACGTGACTTCTTTGTCAATAAAGTAAAACTATAATAGATGATAAATAATTGTTAAATAAGCGAAACTACAATTTCGTAAAATTAATTCTATTGATAATATAAAAAATTTCCAAGTTTTTTATTATTATTATAGAAGGCAAGATGTTGCTCCCCTTATACTAAAGTCCAATCCCAACACGTAGTCTTTCAGAGTTCAGTTTTTATATACAGTATGAAGAAAATTTATGACTAACAATCTTTTAGGTCTACACTGTCATTCCACAGAATACACATTTGGAATTACTTTAGTAAGCAGATATGGTTTTTTCTTTTTATTAAAATTCCGAATATATTAATTCACAATTACATAATTAATTTTATAGGAAAACTTTAACTGTAATAATACTTATTATGTCAGAGGAGACTGAGAAAATCAATCGCTACACATTATTCTGTTACAATTTTTAATACTGGTATATATCATGTCTTCGTTCCGAAATTGTAATTGCTGATACGAGGTTTGCAATATAGAGATGAAGTTAACTAAATCGCACAATTGCATTAGAATGAATAGGCTATACAATGTAAATGAAACAAAGGATATAGAGACTGCATCTACGTACCATTTAATTGTAATTCATAGGAATTTCAATCTTCTAATTAGAATATTTTGTTTCCTTATGTAACGAAAATGGATAAAACAAAACAGCTCGACAGGAATTCTCGAATGTCGATTTCTCGTGAATCGTCGTCACATTCTAACAAAAATATATTATTATTATTAATTTCTATATCTGAATTTAGGAAGGAAATAACATTAATTTTTATTTCTTTTCTTTTACATATAAGAATTCTAAATGTAAATAGCGTGCATTGAAATTGTCAATTAAATATGTCTTACACAATTTACTTCAGATAAAATAGTTTTAAAAACGTAATAACTGATTTTTAATTTTTTTCTAAATTAAAATTTGAGATAAATAATATGTTTAACGCTAATGCATTTTAAAGATTCAGTTTAAATATTGGCATTCTGTAAAAAATGTTATTAATGCATGACAGTCGACAGATGTTAAGAAGCTGAAGTTTTCCCATTCAAACTAAAAGACTATGATAGCGCTCCTTCACCCTGTCTTCGTGTTTTAAATAGTAAATGTCTAAGCTATTTTAGTTTATACTTCTAGCTTTATATCAATTTACCATTTCTTTTTTTAATTAAAACGTGAAATTTCTTAAAATTTAGACTTATATTATATAAATAGACTCATATTATACATTTAAAGAGAACAGTTTGAACAATCAAAAATAGAAAATACCTTTTGATATTATCGATCCAGCACATCTATAATAACGAAGCGTGAAGCATTGATGTTTTTATTTTCATATAAGAATAAGATCTGATGGACGATGGACAACATAACTTTGCGTGTTGCTACGTTTCGGGTAAGATTTTTCCTCAAAATAAAATTAATTTTGTTAAATGGAATACATATATTTTAAACTCAAATTTCAGATAAATGGTTATATAAAAATTCAAAACTTAAACAATAAAATTTGTTTTTTAAATGAAGGAGCGACTTCAAAATTATTTCTATTGTTGCAGGAGAAGCTTAATTTTAAGTAAGTATTTATACATTAATTAGCAGTCTTTTTGATAGAACTTATATAGGAATAAAATTAAAACGTTAGCTATTTTTAGTATTTTATATTATTAAAAAATCAAATTCTCGAAAAAATATCATCGATTTATTCTAATCAGAATTATTAATCATTATCGCTTCTTTAAAAAGGATTTTAGTTTGCAAATAGGTACTGTATCAAACAAATTACAATTTTAATGTGTTTTTGTTTTTAGTTACCAAATCATCACAGAGAAAATCTTAGGAAATAAATTTAAAAACGGAAGCTGGAATGGCCGTATTGGTTTATTGACAAAAAACGTAAGTAAATTAATATGCTTTTTAATTTCTTTTTCCTTACGAGCACTAAGAGAATCATTTTTATACCAAACATTGATTAGGCCAGATCCGCAATGGATTGACCAAGTGTGGAGAAAGCTTTTATTATATCCGAGTGGACCCGTTCCTCCACTCTGATACACACTTAAAAATTTCCGCTGTTCCTTTCCAGACTCAAACACGTTATCCCAGAGGATGACTCCTTTACTTCCTCTTCCGTCTTGCTGAAAAACAAATTAGTAAAACAGAAAATTACATATTAACTTTGTTACATGTTTCAAGACGGTCATTGTCTTCTTTTGCTCTATTGGAAGGTTTATACTATATCATTCTAATCTTTTATATTTTTTCTCTTCTCGTCACCATCGTAACGATTATGAATTTATTCCACCCAGTTTTTAATTCTTTAGTTGGATTTGGTCTTAATTCACTTCCTTTTCACTGAATTAGCCTCAACTGTCATTTAATACAACGAACGAATTGTCATCTGAAATCATTCTATGTTCGAATTTTCTCCTGAAATGCTGATATATGTAATTCAAGTCGCGTTTATATTTTCACATTATCATAATTGTGTTTTCATAAATTACAAAATTATTACAGGATAATAAGAATTTAATAAAAGCAAATGCATGATCGTAGAATAAAAATTTTTTATTGCTGTTCAGAATGATCTCTTTCAGAAGTTAGACTAGAAGTAGCCTATATCTGTAGTTTTCTATTTTAACTATTTACTTTATATAGAAAAATACACTAGTTTATAACCGAATAGAGATTAAGAATATTGATTACTGTTTGACTATTTTTGTTTCTGTTGTGTGCGTAATAAAAACCAATTACGCTAATGTATTTAAGAATATCAATGGCTATTAATAAACTGTGATGTTGCGAGAGCCTTTCTACTAGGAGAGAAAAAATGATCAATATTATTGTTTATTTTCGAGTACAATCTCGCATGTATTTGATATTCTATCCAGTACTTAATATAGGGGAGACCGGGGCAAGATCGGCATGTTAAGCTTTACTTAAAATTTGTGTAATAAATATTGCTGTAAACTGAAAAAAAAAGCTTTGCATATTGTCTATTGGAATGTTACCTTACTATA
>NW_019385095.1:0-33902 GCF_000671375.1 Centruroides sculpturatus
AATTCAACGCAAAATAGGTTAATAGCGATATACTAATTACATGGGATATAATAATATACTACACTAATAATGGATTTTTTCATACTTTTCGGTTATCCGACTTTTCAATTATCCGACCAACCCCAGTCCCCAATTGGGTCGGATAATCGAGACTCTACTGTAATGGATTTTTTCATACTTTTCGGTTATCCGACTTTTCAATTATCCGACCAACCCCAGTCCCCAATTAGGGCGGATAATCGAGGTTCTACTGTAGTTACATGTAGTTACAAAAAGTTACATGGGAACTTATCAGATTCTGAAAAGCATATTCTATTCCAGTGTTTCTCAACGGGAGCGATATCGCCCCATGTGAGCGTTTTTCCATGTTCAGGGGGCGATTAGCAACAATTTATATTTTGGGGGGCAAAAAACAATTTTCTGGGCGATATAGTAAAACATTATATTAAGAATAATTAGATATTTTATTTGTTATATCATACAATAATTAAATAACATTATACTAGTCACTAGTCTATTCAATGCAGTACGAATTTGGCGTTAGCCTTGTCTCCCGGCATAGGAATTTTGTAGTGAAGGGGGCGATACTACGTAACGGTTTTATTGAAGGGGGTGACGATTCGTTAGAGGTTGAGAAACACTGTTCTATTCAATAAATACATTCTTGACAAATTTGCAATGAGGTTAGGAAGCTGAAACAATCCTAAAGCAGGACAAAACATTCCTTTCTAGTAAATTTAATCAATTGGCTACCTGAAGTAAGCATTTAATAGAGATAATATAATAGTGCCAGAAATATGAGATAATATTTGATATTCTTGATCTTTTTATAATATAGAGTAGAATACCGAATAAAATAATGCTAGATATAAACCATTTCCATTCTTTGCCTCTTTGTGCTCTCTGAGCGGTAAGGGGCCTAAAAAAAAACCATTTCCATTGTTTAACTATGGTAATGGGCTTAACTAGATATAGTAGTTGTCAAAAGAAGATAGTGTAAACTGGGCCCAAGTCTCAACCCTAGTGCTACACTCATAACTAATATATCAAAAGTGAAATCAATATAGGTTTACAGTACCAATATCAAAATTTTGATTTAGCACAGTCCTAATCAACACTTATGATAAATAATCAGAAACAAAAATTTTGCAAAGTTGCTTTGTAATTGGTTTTATTAGCTATAATCTATTTGGTAGTTCCCACAAATATTCAATATTTATGTTGCTGAATTACGCACCTTCATTTGGGCTATTAGTAAGGTGATGTTTCTAATAGATTTGAATGCAGATCAAAACATTTATAACTTAAAAAGTCTGAATCAATTTGGAAGGTAATCTACATATCCTGCAAATTGGCTAACTATAAAGATATGCAATAAATTCAGATTTAGTGTGTTGGAAAAACTATTCTATAAGGTTTCACAGCTGTAACAAATTAACTAGGGATAAACTTTCTTATATTTATGATAATTTTATTTTATTTCTTTGACTCTGTACTTTTGTAATGAAGTGTACATGTTAATTTGTTCTCACTTACAATTTCCATTTACCATGCCTATACAATATAACAATGTCTTATTGTTATATTGTATTTAAACAACTTTTATTTACTTTTATTTTATTTTTAAATTTGTAAAATTTTATATTTTAAATTGATCTATTTCAAGTTCATTATAACATTCTATATTTTGTTCCATCCACTTTAAATATCAAAGATATTCTGTGAACATCTTTGATATTTAAAGGAAAGTGACATAGCCTGATGGTGTTTGAATAAATTCAGAAATATTTGCAATTAAAGAATTTGTGCTGAAATTTTTTGTGTGTATCCAAACAAATACTAGATGTTTATTTCTAGTACTTTTTTATTCTAGTGACAAATTTAACAAGATACCCTAAAAAAGATTCCAAGACAAAATTTTTTTATTTAGTGATTTATTAGTGAATCTATGATAAAAGTTCAGTGTGTCTAATAAAGTTAAATGCAGCACAAATAAAATAATAAATACCAACTTTGAAATACTCAAGCCAGCCTTCATACAGGTGCCTATATATGCCTATTTTATAACAGTGCCTGTTATAAAATTATATTCTTGTGTGTTTTATTAAGATTTTAAGAAATTTAAAACCACAATAATCATCTGTCAAAATACAAGATTATAGCAGTTAAGTTAATTGGAAAAAAGTTTGCCTCAGGATTTCTTAAAATTATTTAAAAGAAATCCTTACAACTTTTTTCCACCACTTAAATTTTTGGAATGCAATGATAAACTTGCTAAATACAGTAAAACCTCACTTAACGTGGGGGATATGTTCCCAGACGACAAAGCGCTAAATAAAAGGGTTAAACGAGTCATTTTAACACCATAAATAGCGAAAGGGGAACACACAACAAAATAAACAGATTTTACTTTAATTTTAAGTTGTTTCATACTGTATTATTATGCAAATTAATATAATGTTAAATAACACACAAACATATGCACACAGAAATGTAAAGTTTGTTTTTTGCAATGAAGATCCTGGCTCTTCTGAAATTCTTGTTTTTTGTGATAAAGTTGAGTAGTTTCAGGGTCGGTTTTTTCTTTCCTTAAGCAAATGTTGATAGCAGGAGATCACATCCAAAACGTCTCATCTTGCTTTTGCACTCCTTTCAAAACCTGGATCATTTGCTACAGTTTGATTGATTATTTTGATTATCATTACTAAACTTTAACTATGGAAATCTGTAGAAAAATTCTTTGGGTTCTTTATTTTCAGAGTCTCTATTTTCCAGTTCTAGATGAATTCCTTGTTCTGCTAATTCTTGAAGGTCATCATTGGTAAGGTCCTTACCAAAAACATGCAGTAACTCCTCAATATCCTGCTCATCTACATCTAGTCCTGTTGTATCGATTAAGTTGACAATTTAGTCAACCAAACTATACAGCGATAGGCTCTTCTCATTGAGAATTCTTGGATACCTTCAGCCATAACTTCTTCCAAACTTCATTTGTGCATTTATCAGTTAATTCTTGCCAAGCAAAGTTGATATTTCCTATGGCATCCATGATGTTATAGTTTTTCAAAATTGCACCAAACAAATATAGATTTAAGGAAAGTACAGCACTATGATGAATTGCCACCTTTTGCTGATTGGTTTGTGTCTGGGAATAATTGTATTATATATAAATCGATGAAATGCCATGATAACTTGAATCAGTGTAAATTTTGAGCTTTTTTTAAGGCTTCAAGCAGACTGCATTATATCAAATCAGCATTAAGCAGGTCATAAAACCTGCTTAACACTGATTCGATATAATGCAACGTACAGTAATGTACATTTTTTATAAAAATTCTAGTGGTAATCAAACATTATATCTAATGCATTTTTAAAAAATTATTTATATTCTCATTTTGAAACAAAATTTCATTCTATTCTTATAATTTCTACATTATATTTACAAAGTAATTTGCAGAACTGCAGAATATGTCTTATCACATGGACATGGTTCAAGGAAAATTTGCAGTAGAAAAATATTAGTATAGCTATATCCACAATAAGTTTACAATAAAGTGAAACAGTAACTTGCTAAGTCTACACACATTAATTGGAAAATTCCTAAAATGTAGGGACATCATGTGCTTTAAATGTAAAACTATAATGTTCAATATCCAAGTACCAAGTTTAAAAAAATTAAAAAATTAAAAATCAGACGTTACAAGTGTGAAAGGCATGTGTCATTGTGAGGCAATGTTGGTTGTTGTGCCTTGGTGCACATTTGAGTGATGAGTCCCAAACCCTACAGCAGATTTCCAGTAGAAAGAGATGTTAAAGAAGCAATACTTTGTTTTTTTATCAGTTCAGTTCACTGCTTATTTGCATGGCTATATGTGCATGTTATAGGAATAGGGTCAGTCTCAGTTACCAAACTGCATTTCAATTTTTATTTTTATGAAAAACTGAAACCAAGCTTTAAAACAAAGAAAACTTTTTCAACAGTATTTAATAGGTAAAATTTTCATGTCAGCTTGAATTAAAATTAAGTGTTCACTCAATTCCCACATAGGAAATTTGCAAGATAATAAACAGCATTTTAAATCTCTCCGAATTGTCATGAATAGCTAGAATTTTGTTATCTTATAAACACATTTTCTTTTCTCCCCGATAAATTTTTACACAGTAGTAAACTTCAAAGTTAGTGTGTTTATTTTCAAATGTTAAAATGTTTGTTAAATTAGCAACCCATACTACAGGTCATTTCATGGAGTTGATGATAATATCTGTTGTACTTGACTCTTTTTATTTCCATTAAAAAGCATATGTAAAGTTTATAACTCTACATGCTATCTTATGAGATGACACACACTTAAGTATTACTGTATTTTAATCTAAAAATTTTTTACATTAATTTACCAGGTGTTGTAAAGCAAATTATACTGTAGGTTTAATTTGAGTTTTATAAACTACATAGTAAAATAATTAGTTAGTTCATAAAATGCCTTATTTTGTATGTTGAAGTGCAACAATTTTTGGTGAAATTTTGAACATAAAAACTATATTCTGGAGAATTTTTGGTCCTGAAAATATCATGCATCCTTGGTAATTCATAAAAAAATTTCTATGTTGCAATGTTTAAACACACAAATCTCACATTTTAGGGATCTCACTAGCTTTTTCAAAATCTGTAGTTATTTTGCTAATGTTGTCTTGAAAACTGTAGCAAAACAATAAAAAAAATGCTTTCAATATAATTAAATTTGTAGTTTTTATTTTGATATCAGCCAGTACAAAGTTAGAAATGATTTAACTAATTCATAGTCATAGTAAGGTCACAAATGATCTTAGTATGACTATGAATTAGTTAAATAAAATAAAATTCATGCTTTCTTTTTTTTCTATTTTATTTCTTTATTTTCTCTGTTTTTCTGGCACCATACAGTAAAGGCAGCTTTGAAATCAAATTCTCTTCGAGATGGACCATTGATCAATATATTCATTAAATTACTAACATTTATTACATCTAGTCAATATATTGCATATTGAGGTTTTAAATGAGATTCATTTTACTAAAACCAATATAATAATTTCACTTAAAATTATCATACAGACATCTTGGTCCGTTATACTTAAGCCTTCTATCAGAAGGTATGCTATAGCACCTCATTATATTGCAGATTCAGATATATAGCACTTTTTTTGGTCCTCCAACTTTTAAAATATCAATTGCCATTGAATTTCTTTTTTGCAACAAAATACAATATTTTATTCCTATTGTTGTCCTTGAAATTACTACCTACTGCAGGTAAAGCAATAATTTCAAGATCTAAATAAGTTAAACAGGTGGCCAGATCAATTATCATATATGTTTCCTTTTGATATTAAAAGTTGATTATTTATTGGTTTTAAGTACTGTCTCCTCATTTACAAGTTTCTGCTAATTCAATATTTCACACATCTATGAATTGATGCAATACCCTCAAATTCACATAAACGTGTGAAATTTTGAATTCATTGCCTAAGCATAAGTTAAAGATTTCTTTATTTCTGAAGGAATAGTTCTAAAATTTTTATACAGTAGTAACTTTAAAAATTCTCTGAAAAGCAAACTACTCTAATTTTGTAAGGTTTGATGTTTATTATATATTCAATATTTATTTTTTAAATTTTAAATAACCGTATTTATAAATTTTATTGATTATTAAAAATTTGTGTAATTTGTATTTATCAATTTATTATAAAGTATAGTACTGCATAATAAAATTGCAACTGATATTTTGTTTTTATATCGACAGTATTTGTATTTAAATGTCATTACAAAGAAACAATGATGCTAAATCAGCATTATGATGTTAATGTTTACATAAATGTCAATTAATATGATATAACCACGAATAAAATTCAGCATTGAAATACTAAGCTTATTTTATATTAGAAACACTTGCTGATGAAAGAATAGAGGATAGAGATTCCATAGCATGTATAATCTATTTAGTAAAAGCCCAGAATGTTTAGTACTTGGTTATATTGCACTGTGGGATATATCACGCTTTTTCATTGTCTCCCGACAATCACGATACAATAAGGGGGCTACATGAAACTATCATGTTTGTGTGAAATTTTGTTCCTTTTCAGGGATTTGCAGACAAAAGTTGTTGCTAAATTATATTGCTTGTTGCAAAAAAGCAAAAAAACTACAGCAGTGAGCACTACGTGCAATTTTAATTATGTACAAGTGTACAGTTGGTGGCAAAATTTGACATATATATGTTAGGCTCAAAGACCAAAATCGCTCATTGAGTGAAAAAGACAACCACAATGCATTGTGCTCATTTCAAAATGGCCACAAAGCGAAATTCACACCTTGGCAGTTGTAAAAACAGCCACAACGTGTTGTGGCTAACTCAAAACGACCACAAAGTGAAATTTGCATCATGGCTTTTCAATATCACAATTACATTCCGAATCACTAGCCATGATATAAGGGCTAAAATTAAAAATAAAATTATAAAAACTTACTCGGTGAAATAAAATGTGGTGGATATCCATACCTGGGACAAAATATTCTTCAATTGTATGAATATACTTTAAAAGAAAATTATAATTAAATATAGCTTTGTAATGAAACGTACATAAAAGTAACAAAATATTCTTTACTCTTTAAATGTTAACCACTTAGTCAAATAGCTCCCTAAAGCCCTGGTCACACTATGCGATTTCCAGCCGCGCAGGCGACTGCAACCACGACGGCTGTTCCCGTTAACTAGTAATTCCCCCTCGAAAACCAGCGCGACTGCAATCACAACTAGAAACAAAAAGTTTGTTCTACTCGCGACGATTGCAAACGCGCATCCAATCAACAAACGCCTTTATGCCACGTCATACAGTGATAACATTGAAAATAGTTCATCATCATGGCGGATAGTCATAGGATTAATACTTTTACAGAATCGAGATTGATCGAGCTTATTCAGGCTCACGAATACCTGTGGGATTTTAATTATTCGTTTTATCGAAGATTTTATCTTTTCATGTATTTTCGCCAGTTCTATTAAAATAATCACCTTTTTTCTTTTATTCATTCCAGAAAAGGAACTGCTTGCTATTTTAATAAGAAAAGTGGCTAAAATTCCGTAAATACTCTGAAGTAGAACGTAAAATATCGGCAAACTCACCAAAGTAGTCAAAAACAAGCTACTGTAATTTTATTGGTTTATTATAGGGTCACGTGTTTCTGAGTTGCAACGTCAACGAACAATGTGTGACCACGAGAAGCCGCACGCGACTTGCGCTTGTTGCAGTTGCAGTCGCCTGCGCGTCTAGAAATCGCATAGTGTGACCAGGGCTTAAGAGTGGAATCAGAGACGGTCCTGCTAGGTGTGCGGTGTGTACATGCACGCGGGCTGCCAAATCCTGAGGGTGCTGATACCGGTTAATGTCAAATGTCAAGAGATGCGACAGGGTTCTTGTAAATTTTAAATGTTTCTCACCATAGCTGTAAAAGTCTAAATATGTTAAGCTTAATAGATTGTCCGTCGTTTGTTTTCTAATTCGTTTTAGGACCAGGTGTTGTCCACAGAAATTTCCAAAATTTACAACTTTTCGGTCACTCTCGTCCAACTGGAAAAATGTGTGTGTCTTTATTACATCTAATATTTCAAAGAAATCACTCCCACTGTACTCGGCTAGAGATTGGTTCGGTTAGGCTTTTGTTTAAGTAAAATTTCGGCTTCTTCATCGGGGTTTTGTGTCCCCAATTCCCTAATCGCTTAATTATTTAACTACTTCTTAAGTAGAAATAAGTCGAAACCAGTTACTTCGTACTCGAATATTTGCAGTCTCGGGAAAAAAGTGGAAAGACAAATTTTTATGACAAACGGATACATAAATCGTAAATTTAAGGAAAATAAATTCTAGAGCTTTTTCTGTACCTCGTGCATCTCTCTCATTCATTAAATTTATTTGTAAATGATGCTACCAAAGTAACGGTTAATTTTTTAACATTATACAAGAATTATACACGTTTTTTTTCTACATCCCCTTAGAGATGGGATATACGAAATTGTAATATCACTGGTTTAACATTGAAATCCGTGAGTAATATAAAATTGGAGAGTGGAATAAATATATCAAATATTTTAATGGATTTTTTAAACTCCTATCAACTATACATAACTATCGTAAAAACATACCAGTAAATTCTTATCGGTTGGGTTAAGTTATAAATCTACTCATTATTCACTAATCGGCCAAATATCTAGCGGGCAGGCGGCTAACAGCCCGGAACCGGTCCCGGATAGAATTGAAAGCGTTGGAATGTGTAGCATCAACTCAAGGTTGTAGGCTTCCACCGGCTAAACCGTGTGAGGTTGGTGCTCTGTAAAGTGCATGCGCGAATCTGGCTTTTTGGAATCTGACAATACAGAGATTCCACTCCACCACTAATATTCGAATATACAATAGCAATCTTATTTTGTTTTTTCACGTGTAGTATAGAAATTTGCAATAAGATATATAATGCAGTTATAATAAAATATTGTGCGATTATTTTCACATAATTAAAATTAATATGTATTTATTTTTTATAAAATACAAGGGAAGCGGCGCTTCCACCGCTTCTAATGACGGCACGCCACTGGTATAGTATGAAGGCACTTTGATCTAAACAAAGTTAACATATGCATATCACAGTTTAGACAGGATTTTCACTTTGAATTTCTTAGTAGTCATATTTTGAACTAACCAAATTCCTTAACACGTAAATCTATATCCCCAATCGAAACAAAACTGCAGTTACTAACTAGCAGAATTTCGAACTATCAGAGTTCAAATTAATGAGGATTTCCTGTATAAAGATTTACACTAAAATGTGGATCTTTGAAATCTAGTCCAAAGTCCAGGAAAGCTAAACTTTAAATAAAAATTCCCTGAGAGTGGGAAATAAAAAAATTCCCAAGAATCCTATTTATATTAAATGCCATAATTAAAACAAAACCAAATTAATAAATTACAAATATATCAACTACAATACTTTTTATGTTCTAAAAACTTTAAAATTTTTTTATGAATTTAATTCATTTTTATGATAAGAACTAAAAGGCCTAGCAAATTCATCTTGTAGAATACATTGGACTTTTAGAAATGATAAGGACAGCATTGCTTGTTTTGCATTTTACCATAACTGTATAGGATGCTTTAAAAGTGAGATTTTGCCCTTAATTTCAATTAGGAAGTTTTCATTTAAGACATTGCTACAAACCAGTTTATAGAACTTAGACTAGTCATATGTTAACAGCTGGTTGCCAATGCAATAAAGATGTCAGGACTCAGTGTGCCACTCTGAAAGATTCAAGATTACAATCTGGCAAAGAACCTCAGAAATTTTTCAAAGTTGATCTGTTCAGGATATCTTAAATGATTGCAAGCATTGTATTCGTGGCTGAATCCATTAAAAAGGTCATCTTAGTGCCCACTGAGCAGAAAGTAAAAAAGTAAGCATTCATTTCTGAATGTTAAATATTTATAAAAAATGTAATTATATAATTTGTTTTTTTCCATTATTTTTCATAAAATAATTTATACATTAAAAGTATCACCAACATATTTGTATGACTCAACAAAATATAACAAGTTATGCATAGATTATAGAGAAGTCTTGCTAAGACAAAAATCCAAAATGTTGATTATAACAAAGACCAGTGTTAAACCAGTTTACTTATCTTTGTTCCCAAGAATCAGCACTTTTAATCCCAACATCCAAAGAATGAAAAATTTCAGATAACAAAAATCTGGTTTGTACATTATACAGATCATCTTTCTCAAGTAGCAGTTCTTATACAAGATATTAGAATCTTTAATTTCAATTTCTCAATTTGTTTTCTAATATGCTTATAACTATTTATAAATACTTTTTGGTTTAAAATCTAAGAAAACACTTTCATAATGCTGATCTTCATATGCTGAACATTACTATGAAATCAATTTCCTGATAAATAAATAATATATATATACAGGTAACCCTTGTATAACACAGCACTTCTATAGCATGGGTTCACTCTAACACGGTTTGGGAATTGGGTAAACCCTCATACAACATAAAATGTAATAAAGGGTGCGTTCTTTTATACCTCTGTGTAACTCCGCACGAGCATTCTAATTGTTTTCATGGCTACTTTGAATGCTCTTTCAACAAATAATCCATTTAATGGTTAAATTTTACAATTGTGACCCTTCTTTTGCCTCTAAAAGCTCATTTTAGAATTATAGATTCCTCCACATGATACTATCGATAGTGTGGGCGCCGCCATCTTTCTTTCACCGTTGTTCCTAAATGCCTACAAACAGCAGCACACTCCTGAAGCAGAGCGACCGCTATTAACGAATGCACCCACAAACTTACCAGTTGATGATGCTCATGCTGAGATCATCATATAGAATGAATAATCCTCTTAAATAATAAATATTTTACCTATGAAAAAATGAATAATAAATCCGATTTAAATAAGGATTTAACATGTTTTTTTAATTTTTGGAGCCTAACCTCCCTTTTCGCACTAGTTTTTTGTTTCGTATAACATGGAATTCGCATAACACTGCAATTTTTTGGAACGTAACTCCTGTGTTATACAGGGGTTACCTGTATATATATTTTTAATTTATTAGGATTGTTAAACAATAATAATTGCATTTTCACAATGTACTTTAATAATTCACAACTCAGGTTCTGGTCAGAAAGACAAAGAAATACTGTATACAGAATGAAAACAAGGGAATAACACATTGAATTTTAAATAAAGAAGAAAAAATCAAAAGGAGAATCAAACAAATTCAAAAACCGCAGCATTGTTAGCCACAAGCTTTTCGGGAGAACTACTTATTAATTACACATTTTCTTTAAAGTTTTCTCTTGTGTATAGCCTATTTGTGCAAATGGCTTTACTTACTCTCAAAGGACACATCTACATGATAAATAGCATTTTATTAAAAAGTACACAGTCACTTCTGTCTTTTCATTGTTAATCTAATTTTTATAGGCTAAAATAAAGTTTTGTATCAAATTACAGTAGAGCATCGATTATCCGAATCAATTGGGGACCGGGGTTGTTCAGAAAATTGATTTTTTGGATAACCGATTATGTATGAAAAAATATTAACCTATCCCATGTTGAAATTTGTTCAAATCCTGACATATCCGTAAGTACCCTCTCATGGTCACGCTAGTGCTGCCAGCTAAAACACACACCAACAAAAATAATATTGGAGTAGCCCAAGACATAGCCAAAGATTGCAGCACCACAGCACTAGCAGAAATTTAAATTTGCTGACTGGAAAGCTTTCGGTTAGTTGAGATTTCGGTTGATTGGCATTCGGATAATTGATGCTCTACTGTATTTCATTTGAGCATATTCTAATGAATATCAATGCATTTCATCTGTTTAGTGAAATAACATTGTCCAATTTTGATCATTGCACATCTCAGATTCATGTTCATTTACAATTTCTCCTACCTCAGATGTATAGAATGTCCTAAGCACAAAAACTGGGGAATTATAACTACCCATCACAGAGTAAATGTAAGTACCGTGATAGAAATGTTTGATAATTTTACATTTATCTTATCATCTCTAATATAGCCTGGTAGGAATAATTGCATATATGAGTGTGATTAGTATTAGTATGGTAACAAAGCTATTAAAAAGGAAATGATCAGCAGTACTTTCTTAAGTTGCAAAAAATTGTAAATACAGTTGACCCCCTATAACACTTTTGATAATTTTGTTTTATATGAATTCCAATGTTGTACGAGTCACTTAGATTTTACAAATACGTGTGCCAGGCTGTGAACGGCTCACGTATTTGTAAAATCTAAGTGATTCGTACAACATGGAATTCATGTAACACGGAATTATCAACAGTGTTATAGGGGGGGTTGACTGGTAGTGTGAAATCAACATTTACAATTATTCCACTCAACTCTATACACACTAATATATTACATCTTTTCTAATATCAGTGTCTACAAACTTTAAAAACTGCAACAAATTAAGAAAAATACTTGTTGATAGTTTCTAAATAATCCAATTTTATTTTTAAGGAAATTATCTGTGATTAAATTTTAACAACAAATTACAAAATGAAAGCAATGTTTAATAATTCATCATTTATGAATCAAGAATTTTCACATACAGTTTTCTTTTATATTTTTAATACAAAGCAATGTGTTATAAATGACAACTGACAGTAATATATTTTTATAGTATATATATAACATTAATCTACAAGTTGGCAAAAAGTTATGGCAATATTAGCTAAATATACAGTAGTGACATCTATCTATAATTACATTGTGAAATATTACAAAATATACATTAATAACAATAGTTTCATTTATACTATAAAATTTTTATATATATAAAATCTATTTCTACATGCAAAGAACAAACATACTAAATAAAGAATTGTCAAAGCTTTTATGTGCCTTTTTTTAATTTTGTTTTACTTCTCCAAGAGAATACTTGATAACATTGTTTAGACAGGCTTAAGATTATTTTTAAATGGAAGCCACAACTGTAATGATTATCAACAATTTTTCATATGATGAAATGAATTGTCTAATTTAATCAGCTTGCAATTCTATAATAGTAAAACTTCAACATCTTCATTTTATGTTTTAATAAGACCATGAAAAATATTAAGATCAATCAGATTTTAGCATATTAAATTTAAGTAAATTATAAATTCATTTTTTTCTAAGATATTTCATAACAGGAACAGAGAAAATAAATACAGATTTGCATTTCGTCTGTGTCAAATCTTTTGCATAACATTTTAATATTCTTAAATAAATTTTTGTATTTCTGTATTTAAAAATCTTTAGCTATTAATAACCATTGACTAGTTTAGATTTTCGCTTCCTAGCTATTACTTCTTGTTTAGAACTTTTCATCAAAAATTCATTGGAATTATTTGGTGATTCAAATATATCTTCTGGAATATTTGTGGCATTAGTAGCACTGCTCAGATTTATATCTAAACTTGATGAACACCACTTTTGTTGATATTTACCATACAGTACACAGAAATAAACACAGAATACACTTAATATGAATTGTATTAATAACCAGACAAGAATATTTTGTATTTGAGTCTGTGCAAATAATTCTGCACCAAATTTAATGCAAATACTGGCTTCTGTCATCATTATGGCTCCAAACACCCAACACTGAGTACCAACTCTCTTGCATCTTGGATCAGTTACATAACTATAATATTGCCTCAATGTTGGAGCTACAATAATACCAATAAGCCCTAATCTTCCTATACTTAATGAATGATCTGGAGGAATTTCAAAAATATGTTTAAGGAAAAATGTATTTAACTCAGTAATTTGCCAAAAAATGACAAGTTCACTAACTGCCAAAAATCTCATGTAAGTACATTTTGGATCCAACCATCTGACATGAGTCCAGCTCTCAGGTGTAAATTGCAACACAGCTCTTCTAATCTTTCCTGTAGTTGTTTGTATATTTTTAATGCTCTCCCAATTGTAGGTCCTCATCTCCAGTTTCTTACATATAAACATGCCAAAACAAATACCCAAACCATTGCATAGAAGTACATCCAGAAGCAAAGCATCCCACCAGCACTCAATAAAGTTTGGCAACAAGTGAGCAAATGCTACCTCAGTTATTTCCCACATAACACTAATAGTCCAACATATTCCATAATGTCTAACTAACACTGCTTTCATAGTCCATCCAAAGAAATGACCACATGCAAATACATCAACATGATTCCAAAGCTTTTCTAATGTAATATCAGAACAGTTAACACCATATTCTTTTTCAGTATCAATTTTGAAAGCAATCAGATCAGGATAAAACCAATACATTATTGACTTTACTGTGTGATAATTTTGGAAAAGTAAGAAGAGTAGAGCCATGAGATAGAGTACACTGATTCCAAATACAATTCTCCATATTGCTGGATGTGGTCGTGTGAAAGGTCCATTTGGAAATACAAGAACACTGATAACTAAAAAGAAGAAAATTACACAGCAAATTCCACTCCATATATTCTCTTCTAATGTTGTTTCATCAGTTCTTGTAAATGCTGAATAGAGCAAAGCAATAATGGATACCAACAATAAAGTAATAGTATGAGGTTTATAGAAAAATTCCAAAGATATTTGATCTACTGGTCTCTCATTTATATCATAGAAATGATCAAATGCATCAGCATCAGGAGTACAACTTCTGCCTCTTTGAGCCATGTTAAACTTTAAAAATGGACAATATGATCAGTTATATATTGTATTTTAACACTTAGAATGATCTTTGAGTTTTTTTGAAGTCTTATTCTTGAAAATATTAACAACCTCAACTGCAGCAGAAAATTTAAATACTCAAATTTATATGACTTATGTAAACAGTCTACAAATTTAGTGTCACTGAAGATAAACATGAAATTGCACTTGTAATTGAAATGTCCATATTTTTAAAACAGAACATGAAAGTATATTCTAGCATAAAACAGTTGATAACTTTTTTCTTGAAATGATGAATAAATCTTTGTCCAAAGTCTTAACATGCAGGATCATTTCTATGTTGTGTACCTATGGATTAGTAATTATTAGAAACAAAATGGTGGCCATTCAGAAATTAAAATTTTGTTTTTTTTTTTTATATTAATGTATTACACTAAAATATGTCTCAAACTATGATAGCTGATTCCTAAAAAATGGCAACATCAAATGTCAACATTCAAAGGAATCTGCAAAACAAAGATTGAGAAATATTATTTAGAGAAATATATCATGATTAGAAAACTGCATTTTTCAAAATCAAAATTTAACAAAAAAAAAAAAAAAAAAAAAAAAAAAAAAAAAAAAAAAAAAACCAAGAAAATCATAAAATCAGATCTTTAACCCTATCCAGGACAGTCAAAATCAAATAAGACTGATATTCCTCTAATAAATAAAAACTGTATTAATGAATTGAAACTAAAAATATGTTAATTTGAAAATTTTCAATATAGTAAGCTTCCTGATTAATGTAATACATAAAAACATTTTGAAAAATTACTTGAAAAAAAGGCATATTATTATTGTTATAATTCCAATGTATAACAAATTGACAAAGTTGGATTATATGAATGTTTGCTAAGTCGAGAATATGCTATGTTAGAACGTGTAAAATTTCTATTATTTAAATAGGCATCTTAAAATGACTAATTTCTTACAGTCAATGCCTAATAGGATAACAAATTTTACTTATATTCAATTTACAAAGTTATGTAGCAGAAGACACAGCATAAGATGACAAAAGTCACAGTACAACAGAATCAACTTATTTCAATCACTTTGGAACTTGCCTTTACTGATTACAACTTTAAATGAGAAAGTAAATAAGATTATTATTAAGACTATAATAAGACTAGTGAATATTTTGATTTTATCAACTCTTGTTTCTAAATGTCCTTTTAATGTAAAAGTTGTATAACTAAATTATTAGATTAATAAATCTAAATTGTTACTATTAAAATTAACTCACCCAGAGTTATTTGCCTGATGGTTTTTATACTACCAATTTAAACTACTATACTGTGAATAATTAATGTTTAACATTTAAATCACAAGTAGTGATTAAGACTAACAACTAAGCCAAATTTATATGCATTTAAAACTGAAATATATGTGCATACTATAGCAATTGTCTGTGATAAAATCTTACACTTTTCTATTAAGCAACACTTTTTTTCCAGGTGAGAGAAAATAAAGACCAATACAACAATAAATGACATAAGGGATTTTAAAACAATAGTGAAAAAATGTAGCCTTTTCTGCAAAAAACAATTTTTTTGGGAATTTGAAAACAAGTCTTGAAAGTTCTACCTCAAAAACAGAGCACATAAATCCAGCAACAGAAATTAAATGCAGTGCAAAAATGTCTAATTTATTATAATTTTTTTAAAATTTTAATATCAATAATTCATTGTTAAATCAGAGTCCTTCTGTGCCCATTATTTCC
Organism: Centruroides sculpturatus; assembly: GCF_000671375.1. Classification (NCBI taxonomy): domain Eukaryota; kingdom Metazoa; phylum Arthropoda; class Arachnida; order Scorpiones; family Buthidae; genus Centruroides; species Centruroides sculpturatus. The sequence goes on from NW_019385095.1 coordinate 16,008, forward strand.
ACAATTTAAAAAAAAATTAAATTTTGAATAAGGCTAACATGTATCACTAAGCTTGCTATGCAAATCACTCTTAACATATTTGTGCCAGAGCATGTAAAATCCAACGTAATTTAAAATTTCCTTTTTCTATGAACTGTTTATGACTAAGAATTTATTTATTAAAAATAAGTTTGTGAAATTAAAGTTATTTTAAACATAAATATTTAAAAGTTAATCATCTGATAACTTGGAACTGTTAAGTGCACTACTACAAAATATCATGACTAATGATTAATATATATAAAAATTATGCAAAATACATAAACAAAGTAAACCAGATCAAAATATTAAATACTCATTTGAAAGGTTATTCTATTTCACTGATGCTAACAAATAATTCCTTATATTTATCTGTATAATCAGATCTAAAACAACATTTTTAATTATTATTTTTTAAACTAGATTAATAATAAAGTATAATTACTATTAGGCTAGTTTAATTATACTCAATACCAAACTCTTTGTTCATAGGAAATAATGCCAATTCCCAAGAATATTCATTAAAGTCTGACAAAATATCTGTAGACCAGAATACTCAAGAGCTTGAAAAGAATTTTGGCTCACCAATAAACTATATATCTCATTAATCAAATATTAATCCAACTATCTTATTATATTGTGAAAAAATTTATTCATAATACTGTACATATGAATCAATCTTGGCAATGAAAACTTTTTTTAATCATTTATTTAATCAATTATTACGCATTTAATTTAGTACAGTAGAGCGTCGTTTATCCGAATCAATTGGGGACTGGGGTTGTTTGGATAACTTATTTTTCGGATAACCGACTATGTACAAAAAAATATATTAACCTATCCCATGTTGAAATTTTTCTCCGTCGCATGTCGCTTCACGTTGAATTTTCGTCGATGTTAAGCCTAACGTAAACTTTTTAAAATAATAATCATGGCTATTGTATTGTTAAAAATTATTTCTTTATTTTGTACAAACATAAATATATTGAAAAATATAAAAACAATAAAAAATTATACTTCAGAAGTTAATTTAGTATCAAAAACGTAAAATATTTGAGTAGCCCAAGACATAGCCAAAGATTGCAGCGCCACAGCAGTGGCGAAAATTTAAATTTGGCGACTGGAATTCTTTCGGATAACCAACTTTCGAATAAACGATGCTCTACTGTAAAATTATTTACTTGCCTTTATTTTCAAAATTATATATATTAAAGATATAGTGCTTATTAGATATAAAATGTTTAGAATATAGCTACAAACTTATTGGGCTGCAATTTGAGAAAATTGTAGACCTGTAAATTCCCACTGTCTGTCCGTCTGTCTATCCCTAATCTCGAGAGCAGAGTTAGATAGATGAAAGACGAGACCAGATATGGAAACATTAGGGACAGGAGACCCGATTAACTATATATGAACTTCCAATGCAAACCAGAAGTCATGTTACTTCAATTCAAAATTGAAATAACATGACTTCTGAAAGGTATTAGATAGATGACCGGCATGACTATTGTTAAAGGAAACATATGATGTATAGAGGCAAGCCACTATTTTGAGATGGAGAGCTTATATTTTTAAAATTAGGCAAGTGTTGTGACGATGTTACAATAAATAATTGTTTGTTAATATAATTTTTTCTGTTTGGTTATAGTAATTCATTAATTTTAGGTATCCCATTAATGGAAAATTGGTAAAATTTAATTTCAATAAGCATAGTTGTACTAGTTCATATTACACACATTAAGCAAGATACAGCATGAGAGAATACCAATTTATTTTCTAAAACAAAGGAAATGTCTTGTAATGTAACAAAAAGAATTATTCCATAATTTTTACTTTTGATGTACATTCTCAACTGCATGTTTATTAAAAATTAATTTATAGGTATAAATAATTTTAGTGTTTTTATTTTTCTATGACATTACAATATGCCAAAGAATCTGCATTATGTAAAATCAAACTAATCAATGTTTAACTAAAGATCAAAAAGTTTTTTTTAAAAAGTTTCAATCATCACAGAAAAAAATAACTTTTTCAATCTTGAAATATTTTTATAGTACAGGAAATCCTCATTAGTTCGAAATTCAAGGAATAAAATAATTGCAACTTTGAATTATTCAAGATTTACATATATCAAAAATTGACAAGAATCAAACAAGCCCGAAATAATTAAGTTTCACAACTCAACAAATGGCACCATTAAAGTATTTAGTCAAACATGTCATGCAGCAGGAAAATCTAAAGATGGCCTCCACATGTTTTTATGGATGCTCAACAAGATACCAGTGAATGGATGCTCAACAAGATACAAAGAGTGAATGGATATCAGACAAAAAATTAACACACGTAAACTGGAAAGATATACTACACACAACACTTAACACCTCAATACTACTTCCAGCAGTCAAAAGATTTTAATATTCTAACGTTTTCAGCCGTCTTTTAGAGGCCCTCTTCAGGATGAAACATTAAAAAACAGTTCTATCTTTTGAAGGATTTTAATAATCGAATACAGCTGTGTTCCGAACTTTTAAATATTTAAACGATGCGTAAGATATAAAAATCGTTACGCTTACAAGACAAAAAATTATTTTAAAATAACGCTATACATAAATTATTATTGTAGAGTTGTGAAAATTAGCGCTATGTAAACACTGCTATACATTAAATATTATTAAATAGTTGTGAAAATTAGCGTGATGTAAACGCTCTGATTTCTTATACATAGCAGAAAGATTAAAAATAATTAAACTTCCGATTATTGTTGTGCCTTGTGGCAATGTAAATAATATTTCCACGATTGTGGAATCGGAATATAATCGGAGTTAATGCAGCTTCCCTTTATGGTTTCTCTATAAATCTCAATAGCCTCCAACGAGCGTAAGTCGTGTCGGTCAAAGGCCCTATGTAAAAGAGTAGCCTCATCCCAACATGGGGAAACCCCGGGCTCGGTAGCATACCGTGCTAGAGCCGTATTATACTTCTGCTTCGACACATCATATTTGTGGTCCCGTATCCTAGCCTCCAGGGATCTGTATGTGGATCCAATGTATGTTATCCGACGATTGAAACGTTCGTCATTCAAAGGTATACGGTACACCCCCGGCGCTTTTTTGTCATCGGACTTGTCCTTAGCATTAGATAAAAGTCGGAAAATATTCTGCTTTCTCTTATATGTTAAGCGCACATTCACTTCCTTAGCGATTTTACTAAAAATTCGATGAAGGGATGGTTCGTAAGGTACAATCACNAGGATTCCGCTAATGATAATGGTGTTTGTCCCTGATAATTAGCAAAATTTGTATTTTCCATGTTTCTAATTAAAAGAAACGCTAAATTAGCATTACGACTTTTAATTGCGGAATGAAGAACAGTATCACCCAAATTATCTGCAATATATAAATCGGTTCCAGCTTCGATTAATCGTCTTGCAACTTCAAAATGCCCTTGTTCTACTGCTTTAAATATTGGATGATGATTTTCGTGATCCATTGCATTCACATCAGCTCCATTCCTGAGAAGAATATCAACAATATCGAAGAAGCCTTGTGTGGTTGCTAAATGAAGAGGTGTTCTACCGTCTTTATCTTTCACGTTGATATTTTTACTTTTGCTAATGCATCGCTTTAAACCTTTCACATCTCCCACCCAGCATGCAATATGAATTGGTGTAAGATCATTTTCCATATCTATCCAATGTTCAACATTGTTAATATCATTTTCATCCATTTTAATATAAATTAATCAATTAATCTAAGAATTTTGCCAAGTTATTCAATACTTTTTAATTATTAAAAAAAAATTATAATTTATTATTAGGTTTACAATAATTAAATTATGAATGAATATTCATTATCTATGATAAAATAGGATAATTTATTCCATATAATTTTTCTTTCAGTTTTATTTTCTTCTATTAATACGTAATTAGAAATTAATTTGAAATGTTTATTGACAATTTTGTTTGATTTTTTCAACTTTTCTCTTGCATACTAAATTAAAGATGGCCTGGGGAAAGAAGTATGCCTCCTTGCTAAACTTTTCGTTAACAGTTCATAGTTTTTTTTAATAAGAGCAATCTTTATGTTAATCACGGAATCATCTAGATCATAATACGATATACCAATACAGACACATAAAGTTCTGAAGATTGAACCCAGAGCAGAATTCCAGTTCCGGAGGTTTAAATCCGCCTCAACCTTTTCTACTATGAACTGTGACGGCCGGATGGCTGAGCGGTCAAGACGCTCTGGGAGACCCGGAATCAAATCCGGACTGGTCGAGAAATCTCCAGGAATTTTTCGGGGGTGGTCCATTCAGATATTTCCTACTAACCGATCGCCCCATTGTGGGCCTGGCCGAACCCATAATGGGCCTGTTAAAGGAAGCGCTCTTAGTGCCCATAGAGAGGAAAGAGTTATTCTCTAAATGACGACCGGATGATCGAGTGTATTTTTGTATTTTGTGTATTTTTGAATGATTTAAATTATTATTAAGCCCTGGATAGGATTAAATGTTTTATGAGGAAAGGTTACAGATAAAAATTTTCTATACTAAATTTTCTAACTTTTAAATTTTATATCTTCATAATTAGGTAACTAGAACGTAATTAAAATAGAAAATTTATAATAAAGAATAAAAATTATACATTTATGGAAATTAAATGTTCTATAAACCCATTCCCGATTAACAATTAAAAAGCTACACGATGCTAAATTATAATAACCAATATTTCAATTTTTATAATATATTTCTCCAATAAATTGGCAGATTAATCTACTTTAATATATTAAATTTATATATATATAATCAAAACCCGTAAGAATAATAATATAAAATAGATGTTAATCGATTATTAAAAATTATTCCTTTGCAATCACTCACCATTTTGTTTCTTTGGAACAAGGCAATCTCACAACTAACGCCCTCTCTCTTCTAACAAAATTAAAATATTGCGGTATTTCCTAACGACCTAAGAGATATTTCCGTAGAACTTCGTAATTTAAAATTTTGCTGTAAATAAAATCTATAAAATAAATCTTAATTTTAAATATCTAAAAAGTCATAATATAAAATAAATTTGTATAATTAATCAATTTTTTAACTTATGTAATTTAGTACGATACGCCAAATACTGTCGATCTCTTATTGATCGACAGCATTTGGTGTAGTTTAACGTACTATATACAGTATAAAAGTTATAATAATTCGCTAATGTGAATAATCTAAAATAAAATTCACTTTATGTATTATTACATTTTATAACCTTATTTTATATTGTTTGTCTATAATTTCAATTAAAATTAAATTTAAAAAAATTAATTGAAAATCAATCATATGGTTCGTGATCTTTTCATTTTTAATAGACTGGTTTTTTTAACTCTTTTTGCCCTGTAGGCACTAAGAGGGCCTCTTTTAGCAAGCCCATGATGAATTCGGCCAGGCCCACAATAAGGCGGCCGGGTATGAAGGACGGGCCCCGACATATTCGGACAGACCACCCTAGAAAAATTTCTGGAAATTTTTCGACCCGTCCGGATTTGATTCTAGGTTCCCCAGAAATGGTAAGCTGCCACTTTAACCGCTCGGCCATCCGGCCAATAAATAGACAGTGGTATTCCCCTCCGCAAACCACTTACATGTCGCGTTGCTGTAACCAAATAAACCAATGAATAGGAATAAGTCAGATTCTAGTTACTAAAAACAAAACATAAGTATTTTCAGTAAGCTCTTTTTTTTCATGGGCATTTTGATGTTTTGAAAATCCGTCCTCATTATATATCAGCCTTCCCGATTATATTCTCTGAAATTTAATCAGTTTCTGAATATTCTACAGTAGAATATGAAAAAAATTATAAGTTTTGATATGTTTTAAAATACATTTTATGAGTAAGCAGTAAATAGAAGAAAGGACAATGCAGTAAAGGATTCTCTTGTTATTACGAGAAATCCAGATCTGAATTCGAACCAAACTAACAGGTATTTTGGTTAAACAGAACATAATCTTTCCCATCCTTTATCCGTGTTGATTAAGTCCATTGAGATTAGTTATGCTCGTAATGTATAAAACTGAAATGTTGCTTATAATATGTAAAAGGGCTTTTTAATCGTACCCATCATGAGTTCAGCCGTATCCATAATCGGACAGCAAGGTAGTAAGGGCCGAAGCCCATGTATCCAGAACAGCTCGTCACGCAAAATCCATGGAGTTGTAACCGAGATTCGATCCCGGGTCCACCAGAGCGGTAGGCTGATGCCTTAACTGCCTCGATCATCCATCAATAATCGATTAACATCTATTTTATATTGTTATTCTTACGCGTTTTGATTATATATATATAAATTTAATATATTAAAGTAGATTAATCTGCCAATTTATTGGAGAAATATATTATAAAAATTGAAATATTGGTTATTATAATTTAGCATCGTGTAGCTTTTTAATTGTTAATCGGGAATGGGTTTATAGAACATTTAATTTCCATAAATGTATAATTTTTATTCTTTATTATAAATTTTCTATTTTAATTACGTTCTAGTTACCTAATTATGAAGATATAAAATTTAAAAGTTAGAAAATTTAGTATAGAAAATTTTTATCTGTAACCTTTCCTCATAAAACATTTAATCCTATCCAGGGCTTAATAATAATTTAAATCATTCAAAAATACACAAAATACAAAAATACACTCGATCATCCGGTCGTCATTTAGAGAATAACTCTTTCCTCTCTATGGGCACTAAGAGCGCTTCCTTTAACAGGCCCATTATGGGTTCGGCCAGGCCCACAATGGGGCGATCGGTTAGTAGGAAATATCTGAATGGACCACCCCCGAAAAATTCCTGGAGATTTCTCGACCAGTCCGGATTTGATTCCGGGTCTCCCAGAGCGTCTTGACCGCTCAGCCATCCGGCCGTCACAGTTCATAGTAGAAAAGGTTGAGGCGGATTTAAACCTCCGGAACTGGAATTCTGCTCTGGGTTCAATCTTCAGAACTTTATGTGTCTGTATTGGTATATCGTATTATGATCTAGATGATTCCGTGATTAACATAAAGATTGCTCTTATTAAAAAAAACTATGAACTGTTAACGAAAAGTTTAGCAAGGAGGCATACTTCTTTCCCCAGGCCATCTTTAATTTAGTATGCAAGAGAAAAGTTGAAAAAATCAAACAAAATTGTCAATAAACATTTCAAATTAATTTCTAATTACGTATTAATAGAAGAAAATAAAACTGAAAGAAAAATTATATGGAATAAATTATCCTATTTTATCATAGATAATGAATATTCATTCATAATTTAATTATTGTAAACCTAATAATAAATTATAATTTTTTTTTAATAATTAAAAAGTATTGAATAACTTGGCAAAATTCTTAGATTAATTGATTAATTTATATTAAAATGGATGAAAATGATATTAACAATGTTGAACATTGGATAGATATGGAAAATGATCTTACACCAATTCATATTGCATGCTGGGTGGGAGATGTGAAAGGTTTAAAGCGATGCATTAGCAAAAGTAAAAATATCAACGTGAAAGATAAAGACGGTAGAACACCTCTTCATTTAGCAACCACACAAGGCTTCTTCGATATTGTTGATATTCTTCTCAGGAATGGAGCTGATGTGAATGCAATGGATCACGAAAATCATCATCCAATATTTAAAGCAGTAGAACAAGGGCATTTTGAAGTTGCAAGACGATTAATCGAAGCTGGAACCGATTTATATATTGCAGATAATTTGGGTGATACTGTTCTTCATTCCGCAATTAAAAGTCGTAATGCTAATTTAGCGTTTCTTTTAATTAGAAACATGGAAAATACAAATTTTGCTAATTATCAGGGACAAACACCATTATCATTAGCGGAATCCTTCAATATGGAGGATATTAAAGAACAATTATCAAGTAAGGAAACTAAGAACACTATATTAGATAATTTTCTCGAAATGGATAAGAAAGAAGATTCTGGAACGTTGAACAACATAATTGATGATAATTGCCAACAACAGGAAGAAGGTACTATAGATTATAGTAAATCTAATTTTGAAAAAAATAAAAATTTATCATCTGTTTATGAAGAATATTCAGGATCTTCTGCAGAAAACGATATCAAACTATTAGAATTTAAAGAAGTGACAAAATTGAATTCGGCAATGCCAAAAACTGATGAAAATGCATCGTCTATAGATTCTGTATTTGAAGATAATGCTAATGAAATATCGGGAATGACGGACGAAATAACAGGTCTTTCAAATCGCTTAGGCCCAATACGCGACGCATTAAGGCAAATACAAACATTAGAGGATAAATATAAACGTAAGATACAGGTTCTTCAAATAAATTTGTCTAGAGAACAAACAGAGAAAGATGAGATTGAAAAGCGTCTTCAAATGCTAAAAAACTCTATTCGTTCTATGCAAGACGAATATAAAACAGTTCGAGCATCCATTCAAGAAACACAAATGGAAATAGATGCAATTCAGAAAAAATTAACTGAAGAAAAAGAAGCTTATGAAAATTTAAGTAAATTTAACGAAAAATTGAAAGACTGCGAAGAAGAATTAGTTTTACGGATTAATAACATTGAACAAGAACTCGATGAAATAAAAATTGAAAAGTCAAGTATTAATTCAGACAATAATTACTTAAGAACACAAATTAATATATTAAAAACAGAAGTGAAGAACAGAATAAAAGAAGAAGATGAATGGGAGAAAAAATTATCATCAATAAATAACGAAAGGCAAAATTCTGAAAAACAAATTAAACTTCTTGATAGAGATATAAAATTTAATCAAAGATCTCTAGAAGATAATATAAAAAGATTTGAAAATAAACTTCAAATGCTAGCAAGCGAGAAAGATTCTTTGGATAAGAAGTTCAAACAAGAAATTCGACGCAGATCTAGCGCAGAAAAAGAAATTGCCTTAGAACAACAAGAACTACAAGAACTTAATGGAAAGTATAATCAAATAAAAAGACAAATTAGTCAGATCCAGAAAACTGTGGAAGAACAGTCACGTTTCCATTGCAATACAGAAAAAATTCTTCGAGACAAAATAGAACATTTGAGATCTGATAACTACAATTTATACCAAAGTGTTAATAATTTGAGATTATCTCTTCAACATACTGAATCTGAATTCGAAAAAGAACATTTGCAAAGTAATCAAGTTATTGCCGATCTTAGAGAAGACATACAAAATAAGAAATTTAAAGGCTATCGAAACGATGTGGAGAGTATGGTAGATGTGAGTAACGAAACTCACTCAGTTAAGAACACAGAAAATATGTCGGAAAATTTAAAAATTTCCGGACCACACGAACGCATTAACAAAAAGAATTTTTTTTATTATCTAAAATCCAAAACTAAATCTGAAGAATGTAAAAAGACTGTGGATACTGAGAGTGATTTTTGAATCTTTAAAACGTAATTCTGTATATTTAATTTTAATTAAAATTTGAAATTAGGTATTGTTGGTTTTGATAACTTCCTTTTTTAATATCAAACATAATTTTCTGTATTTTGTACGTTAAATTTTCTCCAGCATGAATCCTTATAAGTTTAAATAAACTGTAGAAGTAGAAGAAAATTCTGACATTATTTATTAGTTTGGTAAAAGATAGTGTAATCGATTCTAATTTAAACCGCATGTAACAAAAACACCGAAAGAAACAATCGAGAGAGAGGTGTGACGAGATCTAGTCTCTCTTCCACATAAATTAAAAAATGGCGCCATATCCTCTAACCCACTCGCAAGGTCAATATCCTACAAACGAAATTAATTAAGAAGCATTAATTGCATGCAAGTGAGACATACTAATACATTATAACTGATTATGTGAAGTATTATCGAAGATTTAGGTCGGAAGAAGCGAAAATAGCATAAAGTGTAAGCAACATCGCCGACTAGAACACGCGCCATTTTTCCGAATTTGAACAAAGAACGGAGAGTGGTTGTTTAAGTTCATCTGTTAGTCGGCAAGTCGATAGTCGATAGAAATGAGTTCTACAGAAAAACAAGTGGACGTAACTACGAAGCGAACAGACGAAAGCGTTGGTGATAAAGAAAAAGCTGACATTAAAGACACAACACCGCATAAAAGACCAGCATCAGAGGTGAGTTGGCGCGGATGTCAATGGGGGATGGAGAGGTAGCCGGCCATGCTCTCCGACGACCATACTCCCCAAAAACGCGCTATTTTAGCCGTTTTCCTTGTGTTAACTCTCACCCACGCGCTCCACTCTTGCCCTTAACTTCCAACTTAAACCTTTCGTGCCCCCTTTATGTCACCCCCTCGCGGAAAATGTCGCTGACATTGTTATTTGAACTTTAAAAAAATATATTAATTTTTTTCTTTATAATCGAAGGGAAAGCATAATTAAAGAATAGTTATACGATAAAGCGCGATAATTATATCATTCAAGGACGTCTCTATAACTTGTTTTATAACCCGGATCGGGTTCGAGTTTCGGGAATTTTCCCCTCGATTTTTTTTCCATCGTCTTACGCTCGATTCTTAGGGTTTTTACCCTCTCGTCAAAGTCAAGTTTTTGATGTCGCGCCATTTTTTATCAACAACTTCCGTCCTCTTTTTGATTTCCTATGGTATTTTTTCGTATTATAATAAGTTGGCTGTATATCAAGGTTATGTTGGGAAATTTTTATTTATTTGTTATTTTATAAATGGATGATTTTTCCCTACATCGGAGTTAATCGCGCATGGAGTTAGCTCTATTCTCTCCCTTGCACGTGTAAAATTGGAAATTTTTTTTTCACGCGTTGAGACACTTGAAAGATTTAAATCGTTAGCACTTTTTTAATAAGGTGAGAGGTTAACGACCTCGATTATAGAAGTTAATTAGGTCTGGAGAAAGACGACAAACTAACCGTGACCGAAAAGAATTTTTTATGTAATAGATACGTACACACATTTTATATATAAAAAGACATAAACACGATCTCTTCCTATTATTTAAATAGAAAAATTTATGTTGTTTCTAAGTGGCCCGCGTCTGTCCAATATCATTCATTGACCCAGAATAGTACGAATCGTGTTCCTGTTTTTCCCTCCCTTTCTGACCGTTTCCCATTGTTATCCCCGTTTTTGGGTGGCCGTTTGATCCCCTCTTCCATCACTCCTTTTTTCCCCATCCGGCTCCTCCCTCCCATCCCTACTTTCCACTATTGGAGGGAATAGAAATGATGATGTATTCTCTTTTCTTGTCTTCAGAAAATTTAATCCCGCGAAGAGCGTGTTTTTTCCGTTTTGTTTATTCGTAAATATCTGAGTGGAGAGTAATAAATCGGGAAATGCTTTTATGTTCAAAAATCGATGTAGAGGGACGTTCTGAACTCACCTAGTTTTTTCTTTACTTTTTTTACTTCAAATTAAGCAATTTTATTACTTACATAATCAAAAAGTTCGGTATTTGAATTAATTTTAATCATGGAATTTAACTATTTTTATTGCAGTTGAACCTCCATTGACCACGCTTGTTGTTTTACGGGCGATGTCTTTGAACTCCCCTCACTACCAGCTCTTTGTGTGAGCAAGATTTATCAGTACGACTTTTTATACGAACCCCTATCTGAAGGGATAGTCTGGACTTTTTTCAATTGCATTTATTTTTCTCCCTTTGAACATAATTCTATATTCCTCTTCCATAGAAGTAAAAATCCAGAGTACTTAAGAGGGGATAGAAAACCTCTCAAATAGTTTACAATTTGAACCCACGCTGTTTATTTTTTAAGTTTTTCTTCGAACATGTTCTCCTATTACTTTTACTTTGCGGGGGTCTGTCGTTGTTCGAATCAACAGTTGAGTGTTTCCTTCACCAGATTAAAATTCGAAAGGGAAGGAAGTAGATGACACTACTCCACCTTAACACGATAAAAAAAAAGATCGTTTTTATCCGATAATACGAGACGTGCCGCCAGTTCCCCATCTCCAATATAATGTTTTATGATGATAAAAGAAGGGAGGTCAGCAATCCGGGACGGAGATTCGGGGAGGGATAGACTCTCAACAGAAGCGCGTAGTGGATTGACCGACCCTTATAAATCGATTTTTACTCCCTCTCCTCCCTAGTCTAGACGATCATCCAATTGCGCGCGCTGTGTCAATGCCGAGACGTATTTAATTTTCAAAATAGTGAAAAGTTCGAACTTTTATGTAAGTAGCGTCGTCTCTTAAGGGTGTCGGAGATCGCACAAATGTGACCTTCGCAGTCACCTTGTACAACATCTACGGAAAAGGAAGGAAGCCGATTGGTAGAGCGGGCGGTAGAGAGAGAGTAGATTCGTCTGACGATTGTATCAGCTTCTACTATTGGTCCATTGCAGACTACCCGAAGTGACCCGCGAAGAGGGTCGGTGTACGTGTATATAGCTCGAGCGTCGCGCACCCTGTCGCCCTCCCATCTTTCCCCTTCTCGCGTTGCCATGGTAACAGCGCGTTATATCTAGGTAGGTTTTTCGGGTAGACGTAGGTAATGCCACTGTGCAGACGTTTGTTTACTAAATATGTGCCGTCGATTCTTCCTGCACGTCTGTTCTTTGTCTGCTCGTCGAGTCTTGTTGAAGAGAGGCCGCGCGCTCGCCACGCTCCCACTCCTATTGATGCGGTGATGAATCGGGTCGATATAGTGTGATTCATTATTGTTTCCTCCTGCCAACATTTGTTTGCCAGTTACTTAGTCAGTTAGAGAAAAATACTCCCGAAAAAAAGTGTTGCCAAGTCCAGAAATATTCCGCGGTTTATAGTCGAGAAATGTTTATTATTTTGGGAGCATGAAGCAACAGGGTTTGCCATGCCAGACGAACCGTCGGGTTGTCTATTCTAGACAGGTGTTAAACTCCAGGTGAATTAATTTTATCTTCTGAACCCCTATCGATGGCCATAACTTTGTCGAACGTCGCGCCATTAGCTCGGAGGATCAAGTTTTTATAATTTGTGACTATTTCTAGTTTGGTCCAATTTTTCTGTATGAAAAAGAAAAGTATAGCAACTTCATTACCATTTCCGCTTTCTGAAACTTGTGATACGTAACTGTGCGAACCCTTTACATGTTAGCGTTATATACATTGTGTAATAGATTGCTTTATTTATTAGTCAAGTACAGTACTTGGAATGCTGTTGGAAAAAATTGTATTTTTCATGTCCTTGCGCAAAATTTTATAAGGATGGGGTTTTAAACAACACAAATATATATAAACAATGTTCTGAAAAACTATAGTGTAAAATTAAACAAAATACAGTATACTAAGGAGGAACGAAGCAGATACAAAAGTTACACACAGTATACTGTATTATTAACATAGTTGTGTTTGAATTGCCAAATGGGGGATTAAACTTCAATTCCTCGTGTGCACGGTCTTTTTATTTTGAAATATCAATCCTTCTAAAATATCACTTATTCAAATATCTACTACTCAAATATCACAATATCAATCCTGTTCATCAAAAATGAATGTAATGAAAGTGAGATTTATCTAGCCTAATTATTATTAAAACACTGGGTCAATTGTAACGTATAGACAAGAATCAATAGCAATACATTCGTCGTCCAAAATCAGCTACATTTATAATACAATGAAAGGTTATTTTAAAAAATGTTTTTAGTTTAGTTGAGTTTTATGACTTGTTGGAGATGTCGTGGCCGGAGCAGACATGTTGCACATTATTTAATCGAAGATGAATGTGGTTTATCGATTCTTCTATAGAGATTCGGGTGTGGTCTTATTACTATATTGAGACTGAATTGATTCTGTATAAGACAATTAATTGTGATATANTCGATCCCGGGTCCACCAGAGCGGTAGGCTGATGCCTTAACTGCCTCGATCATCCATCAATAATCGATTAACATCTATTTTATATTGTTGTGAATGGATATGTATTGTATTCTCATAACACTTAAAAAAAACTCTTATCAAGAAGGAAATATGTGAAGAATGATTAAAAACTGTTCATGAGACCTTGGCTGAGAAGTTGAGAATTACAATTGGAAACATTCTGAATATAAATGCCATCCAGACTTCTCAAAAGCTGAACAGAAAGAAAACTGAAAAATTTGTATATTCTGTCCATCAAAGCAGCAAAGTATAACAAAGTTTTTGCAGACATTGTACATATGTAAGGAGTACCAGAGAAAAAAATCATGTATGTTATCATGCACAAGTCTGAACTAACAGAATGCAACAAAGTCAGTGTTATTTTCAGTCTGTAATCATAATATAGCATTATAATTAAATAAACCACATTATGATTTAGTATCATCATCTGCATGATACCTTAGTAATCAAGAGTTAATAAGAGGTAAAACAGCTTTGTCTAAAACCAGAACCTAAGAGATGTGAATGAAAAACTATTTTATGGGAAAATTTGATGGTAATGCTAAAATATCTAAAATTTTTCCAATTTTTACGTCTCCGTCCTAGTAAGTCATTTTAGTTTAATTTCATATAAATATTGATTTCCATTAGCAAATAATTTTGGATATGATTTTTCACAAAAGTTTTGAGCATGAAGTAACTTAAATTAAACTGAAATGCTGACTTCAAAAACATAATGAAAAGTAACTTATATTTTATGAATACTGCAACGTAAAGTGTTATATTTTAATTGACATTATTTTCATTACATTCCACTTCTACAATACAATTTTATATTTCTATCACAAATTAAAATCTCAGAAACTGACATCAAGTATATTTGCATAATTATTCATAACTCAAATACCAAATAAAAATTATCATTACATATACATTTCTTATAAGTTTGATATCCAATTTTAAACGTAAAAATTCTCTATTATTAATTAAAGTTAATGTAAGAAATAATAGAAGAGTTAATTTATCCTTGTAAAAGAAAAAGAAATTTTAGAGAAATTAATGATTAATAAAAGTATAAAGTTATAAATTTAGTTAACAGATAAAATAACTTTTTTAATGTAATTCAAATTTTCTACTTAAGAAAAAATTGTATTTTGTGTATTTTTGAATGATTTAAATTATTATTAAGCCCTGGATAGGATTAAATGTTTTATGAGGAAAGGTTACAGATAAAAATTTTCTATACTAAATTTTCTAACTTTTAAATTTTATATCTTCATAATTAGGTAACTAGAACGTAATTAAAATAGAAAATTTATAATAAAGAATAAAAATTATACATTTATGGAAATTAAATGTTCTATAAACCCATTCCCGATTAACAATTAAAAAGCTACACGATGCTAAATTATAATAACCAATATTTCAATTTTTATAATATATTTCTCCAATAAATTGGCAGATTAATCTACTTTAATATATTAAATTTATATATATATAATCAAAACGCGTAAGAATAACAATATAAAATAGATGTTAATCGATTATTGATGGATGATCGAGGCAGTTAAGGCATCAGCCTACCGCTCTGGTGGACCCGGGATCGAATCTCGGTTACAACTCCATGGATTTTGCGTGACGAGCTGTTCTGGATACATGGGCTTCGGCCCTTACTACCTTGCTGTCCGATTATGGATACGGCTGAACTCATGATGGGTACGATTAAAAAGCCCTTTTACATATTATAAGCAACATTTCAGTTTTATACATTACGAGCATAACTAATCTCAATGGACTTAATCAACACGGATAAAGGATGGGAAAGATTATGTTCTGTTTAACCAAAATACCTGTTAGTTTGGTTCGAATTCAGATCTGGATTTCTCGTAATAACAAGAGAATCCTTTACTGCATTGTCCTTTCTTCTATTTACTGCTTACTCATAAAATGTATTTTAAAACATATCAAAACTTATAATTTTTTTCATATTCTACTGTAGAATATTCAGAAACTGATTAAATTTCAGAGAATATAATCGGGAAGGCTGATATATAATGAGGACGGATTTTCAAAACATCAAAATGCCCATGAAAAAAAAGAGCTTACTGAAAATACTTATGTTTTGTTTTTAGTAACTAGAATCTGACTTATTCCTATTCATTGGTTTATTTGGTTACAGCAACGCGACATGTAAGTGGTTTGCGGAGGGGAATACCACTGTCTATTTATTGGCCGGATGGCCGAGCGGTTAAAGTGGCAGCTTACCATTTCTGGGGAACCTAGAATCAAATCCGGACGGGTCGAAAAATTTCCAGAAATTTTTCTAGGGTGGTCTGTCCGAATATGTCGGGGCCCGTCCTTCATACCCGGCCGCCTTATTGTGGGCCTGGCCGAATTCATCATGGGCTTGCTAAAAGAGGCCCTCTTAGTGCCTACAGGGCAAAAAGAGTTAAAAAAACCAGTCTATTAAAAATGAAAAGATCACGAACCATATGATTGATTTTCAATTAATTTTTTTAAATTTAATTTTAATTGAAATTATAGACAAACAATATAAAATAAGGTTATAAAATGTAATAATACATAAAGTGAATTTTATTTTAGATTATTCACATTAGCGAATTATTATAACTTTTATACTGTATATAGTACGTTAAACTACACCAAATGCTGTCGATCAATAAGAGATCGACAGTATTTGGCGTATCGTACTAAATTACATAAGTTAAAAAATTGATTAATTATACAAATTTATTTTATATTATGACTTTTTAGATATTTAAAATTAAGATTTATTTTATAGATTTTATTTACAGCAAAATTTTAAATTACGAAGTTCTACGGAAATATCTCTTAGGTCGTTAGGAAATACCGCAATATTTTAATTTTGTTAGAAGAGAGAGGGCGTTAGTTGTGAGATTGCCTTGTTCCAAAGAAACAAAATGGTGAGTGATTGCAAAGGAATAATTTTTAATAATCGATTAACATCTATTTTATATTATTATTCTTACGGGTTTTGATTATATATATATAAATTTAATATATTAAAGTAGATTAATCTGCCAATTTATTGGAGAAATATATTATAAAAATTGAAATATTGGTTATTATAATTTAGCATCGTGTAGCTTTTTAATTGTTAATCGGGAATGGGTTTATAGAACATTTAATTTCCATAAATGTATAATTTTTATTCTTTATTATAAATTTTCTATTTTAATTACGTTCTAGTTACCTAATTATGAAGATATAAAATTTAAAAGTTAGAAAATTTAGTATAGAAAATTTTTATCTGTAACCTTTCCTCATAAAACATTTAATCCTATCCAGGGCTTAATAATAATTTAAATCATTCAAAAATACACAAAATACAAAAATACACTCGATCATCCGGTCGTCATTTAGAGAATAACTCTTTCCTCTCTATGGGCACTAAGAGCGCTTCCTTTAACAGGCCCATTATGGGTTCGGCCAGGCCCACAATGGGGCGATCGGTTAGTAGGAAATATCTGAATGGACCACCCCCGAAAAATTCCTGGAGATTTCTCGACCAGTCCGGATTTGATTCCGGGTCTCCCAGAGCGTCTTGACCGCTCAGCCATCCGGCCGTCACAGTTCATAGTAGAAAAGGTTGAGGCGGATTTAAACCTCCGGAACTGGAATTCTGCTCTGGGTTCAATCTTCAGAACTTTATGTGTCTGTATTGGTATATCGTATTATGATCTAGATGATTCCGTGATTAACATAAAGATTGCTCTTATTAAAAAAAACTATGAACTGTTAACGAAAAGTTTAGCAAGGAGGCATACTTCTTTCCCCAGGCCATCTTTAATTTAGTATGCAAGAGAAAAGTTGAAAAAATCAAACAAAATTGTCAATAAACATTTCAAATTAATTTCTAATTACGTATTAATAGAAGAAAATAAAACTGAAAGAAAAATTATATGGAATAAATTATCCTATTTTATCATAGATAATGAATATTCATTCATAATTTAATTATTGTAAACCTAATAATAAATTATAAT
>NW_019385095.1:38336-92224 GCF_000671375.1 Centruroides sculpturatus
TATATATATATATATATATACGCTTTTTTAGATTATTATATTATTAAAGAATATATTACATAAAAAATCTTAGCTGAATCTACCCGGAACCAACCCCGATTTTTTATTAACGAGGTCTCGTTTTTCTGGTTTTATACATTTATGCTTACCTATGATGATATGGATTAATCCATATTTTATAAATACTTACTTTATTCTATATATAATTAACCCATTTATAGTCCGTTTTTATTAAAAGTTTTATTGCAGAACTGTTTTATTAGTTAAATCTATGTTTAGCATTGTGTTATGTTCGTATTGTTTTATATTTAATTAGTTCAAATCTTAAGTTCAAACAGTCTATTTTTGTATCATAGTCTGCGTATCTTTTATATTAATTTACTGCCTAATATAACTTAGATTCAGAACAGGTAATGTGATGTTGTTTTCGTTATATGCATTTAATAAATATTTATGATTACATCACTGTCCACTGTGAATGGTTATTTCGCTTGGAAGGTAACGATTATAAGTATTAAAAAGAAAAAGATGCTTAATCAAAAAAGATGGAGACAGGTGTCTTAAGAACTACTATTAATAAGTGAAGATATCAAAATACTTAATGTATTGTGTATATAATTTATACAATCTTGGACTATTCCTTACAAATTTACCAAATTTGTATCTTCGTAATCATCATCTGAGATTAAATTTAGACACTTACATTCACAAAAGAAAATTTTTGGAGACGATCTAAAATAACCGTACTGAATACTGAAAAAATGTCTAAATATACGAAACAAAAAAATATTGTGCAAGGACTTTAGTAAGGACGCAGTTTGAGCACAACCTGTTGAATCGTTTGATGATTTTTCGGAAATTCAAATTAATAATTAATCAGTTAATTTTTCCTATTTTGGCAGTTGTCTCAATGTAGATTATTTGTTCAGAAAAGATTTAGGAAAACATTTATTTTCTGATTTTAAATTTTGGTCGAATGTTCTAATTCAGGATAAATCTACTTCGATAATTTATCAACAATATAAAACTGCATACAGTGAAAATCTTAGCATGGCACACCGCCACATTTCTTTATGAATAGAAATGCGATCTACAGAAAAGTATTGCATACGAAGACAAGATGTAATATATGAGAGATACTATCAATACGTGTTCTGCATAACTGTTAAGATTGAGAAAATAAGCATGAGTCAATCTTAATTTTTCTATCATAGAATTCTCGACTGGATTGAATATATTATATTGGTCTAATCAACTTGTCAATTTTACTTAGGATTTGTTGTTTCTAGGTTGTTTCGGAGCAAGATTTTTGCTTAGTATCAAATATTTATGATTGTCTGAATTAGATAGCTACAAAACGAGGTTATATATTCTCCGTGATTAACTCGTAGAGATGAAGCAAATGAAAAAACCTTTGAACCCATTAAAGGATAAATGACATCTTTTGATTAATGCGATAAAGACTTCTTTTCACTCGATAAATTCGACTGCCCGTTTTTTTGTAATTTATTTATTTTGACTCGAAATAATTTCAATGGTTTCTATTGTGTCCTTCCGTTCAAAAACCATTACAGGAAATTTGAGGCACGACGTTCTCGCGTCAGTCACGTGAGAAATGTGAAAGTATGACGTCACTGGAAATTTAAAATGAATCGCCTGCATAGTCACGTGAGATTTGATCCGACGTCACTGGAGAATTCAAAATCTATATTGCTCGCCAGTCTTGTAACTCCTGTCGGAGGATAAAGTCGGATAGTTACTACTTTGTGTTAGTTTCTAAAGTAGAAGTCGGGTTACGAATTTAGAAAGGAATTTCAGTTTATTTCAATTTGAATTCTTTTGTTACATAACCACCAAATAATAAAATTATTGTATTTAAGGATCGAACGTTTTATTATATAAAACCCAATAAAAGTAAAACGGGAAGATTTTAAAGTGTCGATCACTCGAGGACGAGATGGGCAACAAAGATGTTTCGATTATTTATTTATTTTTAATGAAATTCGATTAAATTTAATGTTATCGAGGAAAAAAATTATTGACGCTCGCTAATAAGAATACTTTTTATAAGAGAATGTTAATTGATTTAACGGTAGATATTTTTTCTGAACGTATTTGCATTAGCATTACGTCAGTGTCGCAATTTATAAATCTTTGAGATTGGTGATGACCACGTGTAATCAATTTTTAAAATACTCAGAAAACAAATTACAGTATAAGGATATTCGGATGGAAACGTGTATGATGCAACTGGAAACTTCAAACATCATTAGACATCATCCATTTTTGATATATTGAATTTTCTCATTTTGGATAAAATGTATAAATTTATTCTAATATTTATAATTTATAGAGCAGTTTCTAAAGGCTACATATTATTCAAAATTAAAATTATTTTTAATATAAAAGTTTACCCAAAGGATATTTTGAGTGTTACAATGAGAAGTGATTATATATTGATATTAGACTTGTGTCAGACAGGAAAAGGTGGGGAACAAAATTCTTTGAAATTGTATTTCATACAATGTTGAAAGTGAGAACTAAATAAGCAAAATCATTCATAGTTATGATAGAAAGTACTGTGATATGAAGATAATACACTGGTTATGCTGATTTATGATAGTTATATACAGTTTAATATAAATCATCATGCATTGTATATACTTGTAGCCATTTCAACAATAAGTAAAACATTTTGTTTTTCTAATAATGTATTGCTGAAGCTATTTTAAATTAGCATTTTAAAGCTAAATTGCAAAGGACTAACAGTCTAGTTGCATTGAACCAGACAGTTAAAATCCAAATATCTGAAGTGTATTGTTGTCGTCTCAATTGGTCAGCATTTTGTTATAATGTTTATTTGAAAAAGTTTGTCAAAGATGTTAAGGCAGTGTGCTACAAATTTGGATCTTAATTCTGGCTATTTCATTTATCATATTATGTGGAATATTTAATGGCTTATGAAAAATATTCACTTATTCAAAACAAATGTCTGCATTTGATCATCTGCATGGGAAACAATTTTGAACATTTTTAAATTAAAAATATTTTGTAATAGGTTAACCCAGAATTTCTCAACCTATGGTCTGCAATGATGAGACAGGTGGTCTGTAGATGAACTTAAATTAATAAAGTTTAAAATTTTGTTCAGTGATAATTAAATTGGAAGTAACTTATTAAAAATGAATCATGTTTCCATATGTATTCAAAGTATGCTTTTAGATTTATTGTTATAAATAGCAATATATATTCCATACCTCATCAGTTTAAAAAAATTAGGCTTACGTAATTTAGTGGTCCATAACTTTTCCCAACATTTTACTGGTCCTTTGGTTAACTCAGCATTTCTCAACTTTTTCAATTAAGTGAAACAAAAATAAAATATAAATTTTCGTCTACAAGTACATATCTTCTAATATCAGGACTTATTATACTGGATTTACAGATAATGCTACAGAGTTTCACAGAAAACAATTTTTTATTTCATTTAATATACCTGGTAACTCTGTAGCATTATCTGTAAAGCCAGTATAATAAGTCCTGATATTAGAAGATACATACTTGAAGACGAAAATTTATATTTTAGTAAGTCAAGGACATTGAGGCATTTTAATTATTTAATGAAACAAAAATAGTTTGCTTATCTACTGATCAGGTTATATTGGATATTTTTTACAAAAATAATTAGAACGTGAAATAATTTTTATCTGAATTAAAATTGAGTGTAGTGTTTATAAAATGAAATAAACAGCTCTGCAAATTTAATTAAAAAATCTGAATATCTAAAATGTATTGGTGTCATTGTTACTAAAAATGTATAAAGGTAATGATTAAATCTGATGATAAATTTATCTTACACTGATTATGTCTAAAACAGTGGTTCTCAACCTTTTTTACTCATGGACCCCTTTTCCTCTTAATTTTTTTGTGGACTCCATAGACATTGCTCAGAAAAAAAAAACCTTATATTTTTCACTAATAAAAAAAAAGAAAGGAAATGTTCAGAAATGTCACTGTCAAGTGACATGATGTTGATGATTATCCTAACAAACTCCAGCTTTATAAGCTCTCTTTGATCTTTGACAAATTTGAGATATATATATATCTCAAAATATTGAATACATATATGACATTGTCAATGATATATATATATATATATCATTTAAATAATTTATATTTTAACCCTTATGCTTCTTGCATAAGAGTAAAAATGTGTTGTGTAATAAAGAAATTGACAATATATATACTGTAGAAATTTAATTCACAGTAAAACAATTGTTCTGAAGTAGAATTACCCTATAGATCAGTGTTTCTCAACGGGGGCTATATTGCCCCCATGTGGGTGTTTTTCCATGTTGAGGGGGCGATTAGGAACAATTTATATTTTGGGGGCGAAAAACAATTTTCTTGGCGATATAGTGAAACATTATATTATGAATAATTAGATATTTTATTCGTTATATCGTACAATAATTAAACAGATAACATTATACTAGTCACTAGTCTATTCAATGCAGTACGAATTTGGCATTAGCCTTGGCCCTTGGCATCGGAATTTTGTAGTGAAGGGGGCAATACTATGTAACAGTTTTACTGAAGGGGGTGACGATTCCGTAGAGGTTGAGAAACACTGCTATAGACCACTAAAATATCGCTGTGAACCCTAATTTGGGTTTTTTTTCTGTGGACCCCCAGTAATATTACATGGACCCTGGTTGAGAATCATTGGTCTAAAATGATATAAAAAAAATATCAAAAATATTAAATATAATACAAAGCAATAAAATTGTAACATTTTAAAATTATATCAATAATAAATTTTAAATGGTTGGTTAGCAAAATACTTTTGCTTACTAACTTCAGATTTGTTATAAACAATATATTTCAGAATATAGTTTTAAAAATACATATAGAAGTGAGTTAATAACTTTTCAAAGCAATAGTCATCTACTGAAGAAATGAACTATCATTCCTCATTTCCTGAATTAAGTTAATCTCTGAAAATATTGTTTATTTGTACAGTAATTCTAATGTAGCTCAGACTTATGAAAAATATGGTAGAATGAAAAATCAGATTTACAATACAGTATATAAAGATTTTTTTAAATACTGCATTTCTATTGCTCTTTCTATGCCAGTAACTTAATGGCCTTTTATTTTATAGTTAATATGGATGTCATTGATTTCCGGTGATTGATGTAGAGAATAAAACCTTCTGGTCTTATAAATAAAAAGGAAGTGTGGATAAATGTGATAAGAGCTTATCTAAAAATGTACAGAAAATAGCTGTTGTTACTTTAATATTAAAGTTTTAGCAACCCAATTCTAAAAAAATTACAACTAATTTGTTTTCCACTTAGTTACGTATCTAGATAGACAGAAGAACAATTTAACAAAATTTTAATCCAGTTATATTTTTTAAATTTCTGAATTTAATGTAAGCATAGTTGATTTCTTTTTCAAATTTATTTGAATTTTGAAAGCTCTAAATGTATTTGATCCAAAACAAATTATTCAATGATCTTGAATGGAATTAAGGATTGCATTGGGAAATTCTTTCTTGAATATCAAGATTTAATTTCTAGACAGACATTAAATATACCATCATTTCAAGTTTCAAAATAAAATATTATGTCTTAATTAGTTAAATGTTTAAAATTAATTTTTTTTGTATGAGAAATATAAGAGTATTTTATATCTTTTATAAAGCATAGAACTTTTAAACCATTTAGTAATCAGAAAATATATTAAGATATTCTGTCTTTAGAAAAGATTTCCCCTCTCTAACTTTTTAAATAATTCAAATTTAAATTGATTATTTAAAAATTAAATTATTCAATAAGATGAAAAACAAACTTTATAAAATGTTTTCTCCCCATGAAAATCAAGTCTTACTTAAACTGTTACAAAAGTAAATTGACTTACATCAATTATATGCATTGAAGATGGAGTGATGATAAAAGAATATTTTACAATTAAAATTGATTAAATTATACATGACTATTTTTTTTTAGTTAGGATACAATTTATCAAAAATCATAAAAATGCTTAATGCTTTTATTAGTATTGAATGTTTTTCAGAAAAATTATAGTAATTCTAAAATAATAATAATAATAATAAATTGATTTTAAATTATTCTTTAAAAGAATCAAATCCACAAACATGATGATCTTTTGAATGATGTAAAATTTCATCAAATTATAATACATTGTTTTTAATTACAATGAACTTAACATCAGATTTAAACTAATGGATGATTAAAAAAGTAAACTCACTCATTAATAATAGTAGTATTATTGTATTTAATACAACAATAATTGTATTAAATACAATAATCTCATTAATAATAGTAGTATTATTGTATTTAATACAACAATAATTGTAATAGTAAAAGAGAGAGAAAAAACCAATAGTAATTGGTCGATTTGTTTCAGAAAAAAAGAAATGACCGTCTTAAATTCTGTATAAATGTATTTGGAAAATGACTTATTTGTAACTATTAAATAGAGAACATGTTTTAGATTTAAAAGAACTGTTTTATAAGTTTTGTAATTGATAATTGTATAAATTATAGCATACTATAAAATTTGAATATTAAATATATTTATATTCAATATGAAATTTTTAATAATTTAGCAATATACTTGTTTCTCACTTAAAATGATAAATTTTCTTTGTAACAGTTGTTAATATCTTTGTCATCTCAACAATATACAGACTATTATGGAAATTGCTTACACAATTTCTGTCTAGATATATCTGCTAAATGAGAAGATCAAAGACATCTGATTATCAACCTTCTTGTCAAACCTGTAATCAATAGATTCCTGTAAAAAAGAGGTAGCAAATATAATATGTAACTGAGAACACTAGAAATCTAAACTATTCCATTGATTATATTTAAAATATTAGATGAGATTTTATAAGATCATTACAAGAGATTGATCATATTAGAACAAAAACATTTATCTTATACTATTTATCTAAATACATTTTAATATGATAGGATTAAACTATTTAATAAACTGATTTGCAATTTTTGAACTTAAATTTTGATCATTATACATAATGATCAAAATTTAAACTGAAAGCTTATAATTAATGATGTAAAAAAATGAAATCAGTTGCATAAATACCCATGAAAATGCATTGATTCATGTTTAATGATAAACTTATTTGTTTTTAAATATGAAACAATTAGAGATTTAATGGGTTAAATGACTAAATACTTANTGTGCTTATGAATGAAAAAGAAAAATATGCAGCTGTTTGTTTACTTAATATAACAGCACATTTTAAGATAATAAAATTAAATGCTTTAATATATTGAACAGACACTTGTTGAATATTTTTGACATTATCCTAAATTGTACTGATTTAATATTTATTGCTTTTCAAATGTAAACAGCAGTAATCTCATTCTATTAAACTCAGTAATTTGTTTTCTAAAAGTCATTCTTATGTTTCATCCAGATTAGGATAATATTATTATTATTTAATTACTAAAATATTTTTGAATTGATAATTTTAGAGAACACAAATGATTCCAAGCATCAATAAAATATAAATTTCGTTTATAAAAATTTATTTTTAAATATTAATTGAAAGCACATTCCAAATATATTAAAAGTTTTCTAATTATAGTTTTGAATTTATGCAGTAATACAAAAAAACTTTACTTATTTCATAGAAATTAAATTCTTTTAATAGACTTTGAAGAAGAGAATATGTAATTTTCTTGGATCTCTACTATAAATGCATGAAAATGTTTATTTTTAGTTAAATTTTTATCATCATGATTGTTATTATAAACCTTTGTTTGTTTTATCTATTTTTGACATGTTGAATAAAATAAGTTAATAAATTTAGGAAATTGAATAAAGTTGATTACTTATTCATTACTTTATTATCCATGATAATTTAAGGTTATTAAACAATACAATAATACTGTATAATTATTGCATTCTTAGCAATTTTTTAAAAAATTGCTGTTGTCAAATAACTTTAGTTTCATCTACAAAATAGTAACCAAATATGACTATAAAAGAAAATTTAGCACCAAACTAGTTTTAATGTGAGGAATAAGATTTAAATGGATTTAAATCCAGAAAGAACAGTTATTATTTTCTATAATGTGTATGCCTTTATTTTATGATAATGCATAGCTAAGAATTTGAAGCAAGACAAATAATTAAAAACCATATTTACAGTTTATATATACAGGTATACCTTGACTTATGTCGTTCCCGATTATACGTCATTTGTCAAAAAAGTACAGTAGAGCGTCGTTTATCCGAATCAATTTGGGACTGGAGTTGTTCGGAAAACTTGTTTTCCGGATAACCGATTATGTACGAAAAAATATATTAATTTTTTTCTTTATAATCGAAGGGAAAGCATAATTAAAGAATAGTTATACGATAAAGCGCGATAATTATATCATTCAAGGACGTCTCTATAACTTGTTTTATAACCCGGATCGGGTTCGAGTTTCGGGAATTTTCCCCTCGATTTTTTTTCCATCGTCTTACGCTCGATTCTTAGGGTTTTTACCCTCTCGTCAAAGTCAAGTTTTTGATGTCGCGCCATTTTTTATCAACAACTTCCGTCCTCTTTTTGATTTCCTATGGTATTTTTTCGTATTATAATAAGTTGGCTGTATATCAAGGTTATGTTGGGAAATTTTTATTTATTTGTTATTTTATAAATGGATGATTTTTCCCTACATCGGAGTTAATCGCGCATGGAGTTAGCTCTATTCTCTCCCTGCACGTGTAAAATTGGAAATTTTTTTTTCACGCGTTGAGACACTTGAAAGATTTAAATCGTTAGCACTTTTTTAATAAGGTGAGAGGTTAACGACCTCGATTATAGAAGTTAATTAGGTCTGGAGAAAGACGACAAACTATCCGTGACCGAAAAGAATTTTTTATGTAATAGATACGTACACACATTTTATATATAAAAAGACATAAACACGATCTCTTCCTATTATTTAAATAGAAAAATTTATGTTGTTTCTAAGTGGCCCGCGTCTGTCCAATATCATTCATTGACCCAGAATAGTACGAATCGTGTTCCTGTTTTTCCCTCCCTTTCTGACCGTTTCCCATTGTTATCCCCGTTTTTGGGTGGCCGTTTGATCCCCTCTTCCATCACTCCTTTTTTCCCCATCCGGCTCCTCCCTCCCATCCCTACTTTCCACTATTGGAGGGAATAGAAATGATGATGTATTCTCTTTTCTTGTCTTCAGAAAATTTAATCCCGCGAAGAGCGTGTTTTTTCCGTTTTGTTTATTCGTAAATATCTGAGTGGAGAGTAATAAATCGGGAAATGCTTTTATGTTCAAAAATCGATGTAGAGGGACGTTCTGAACTCACCTAGTTTTTTCTTTACTTTTTTTACTTCAAATTAAGCAATTTTATTACTTACATAATCAAAACGTTCGGTATTTGAATTAATTTTAATCATGGAATTTAACTATTTTTATTGCAGTTGAACCTCCATTGACCACGCTTGTTGTTTTACGGGCGATGTCTTTGAACTCCCCTCACTACCAGCTCTTTGTGTGAGCAAGATTTATCAGTACGACTTTTTATACGAACCCCTATCTGAAGGGATAGTCTGGACTTTTTTCAATTGCATTTATTTTTCTCCCTTTGAACATAATTCTATATTCCTCTTCCATAGAAGTAAAAATCCAGAGTACTTAAGAGGGGATAGAAAACCTCTCAAATAGTTTACAATTTGAACCCACGCTGTTTATTTTTTAAGTTTTTCTTCGAACATGTTCTCCTATTACTTTTACTTTGCGGGGGTCTGTCGTTGTTCGAATCAACAGTTGAGTGTTTCCTTCACCAGATTAAAATTCGAAAGGGAAGGAAGTAGATGACACTACTCCACCTTAACACGATAAAAAAAAAGATCGTTTTTATCCGATAATACGAGACGTGCCGCCAGTTCCCCATCTCCAATATAATGTTTTATGATGATAAAAGAAGGGAGGTCAGCAATCCGGGACGGAGATTCGGGGAGGGATAGACTCTCAACAGAAGCGCGTAGTGGATTGACCGACCCTTATAAATCGATTTTTACTCCCTCTCCTCCCTAGTCTAGACGATCATCCAATTGCGCGCGCTGTGTCAATGCCGAGACGTATTTAATTTTCAAAATAGTGAAAAGTTCGAACTTTTATGTAAGTAGCGTCGTCTCTTAAGGGTGTCGGAGATCGCACAAATGTGACCTTCGCAGTCACCTTGTACAACATCTACGGAAAAGGAAGGAAGCCGATTGGTAGAGCGGGCGGTAGAGAGAGAGTAGATTCGTCTGACGATTGTATCAGCTTCTACTATTGGTCCATTGCAGACTACCCGAAGTGACCCGCGAAGAGGGTCGGTGTACGTGTATATAGCTCGAGCGTCGCGCACCCTGTCGCCCTCCCATCTTTCCCCTTCTCGCGTTGCCATGGTAACAGCGCGTTATATCTAGGTAGGTTTTTCGGGTAGACGTAGGTAATGCCACTGTGCAGACGTTTGTTTACTAAATATGTGCCGTCGATTCTTCCTGCACGTCTGTTCTTTGTCTGCTCGTCGAGTCTTGTTGAAGAGAGGCCGCGCGCTCGCCACGCTCCCACTCCTNCGCGGTTACATAAATGTACATTAACATTTACCAAGTTTAAATAATTGCAAAAATTATACAAGTTAATTAAATCGAAACAAAGAAATAAAATAAAATATATACATTCAGTAAAAATTATCTTAATTATTCTTCCCGCTTACATAAACTACGTCAACTCATCGTAGAAGGATGAGTTGACATAGTTTATCATAGGCATGATATTAATTGTCTTAATATCATGCCGATGACAGATATTAAGACAAATCATTTTTTAAGATATTAAAAAACGATTTGCTGGATTATTTAAAGGTTTTGATTTTATTTATATTAAAAACTAAAATTTATTTGTTTGTAAGCTTAAAATAGATCCTTATTAATTATATATTATTAAAAATGCATTAATAAATAAAATACAGAACCAGAAATGGTAATTTATGATTTAGCCTAGTGACGAGTAGATTCGGAGACAAGTAAATTTAACTTATGTCGCTTTCCTGGAACCAATTACCGACGTAAGGTGAAGTATACCTGTAGTTATTTGTCAAGTCATAGAATTACACTTAATTTGTTATTGAATAAATAATTTGCAACATAAGCTAATAAAAACTTAAAAAATTTATCTAAAACTATAAGCTAATTGTTATTAAAACATATTTCACATTTTTGGGAAATAAGGCAAAGAGTTTTATGTCTTTTTTTTCTGCATGCTATTTTGGGTGTGCTTATGAATGAAAAAGAAAAATATGCAGCTGTTTGTTTACTTAATATAACAGCACATTTTAAGATAATAAAATTAAATGCTTTAATATATTGAACAGACACTTGTTGAATATTTTTGACATTATCCTAAATTGTACTGATTTAATATTTATTGCTTTTCAAATGTAAACAGCAGTAATCTCATTCTATTAAACTCAGTAATTTGTTTTCTAAAAGTCATTCTTATGTTTCATCCAGATTAGGATAATATTATTATTATTTAATTACTAAAATATTTTTGAATTGATAATTTTAGAGAACACAAATGATTCCAAGCATCTATAGTAAAATAAAGTATGCTAAATTGTTATATCATTACTATTTATCGTACTTTCCGGCATATAAGACGACCCGCCTTTACAGTTAAAATATAGAGTTTGGGATATACTCACCATATATGACGACACCTGGCATATAAGATGGCCCCCGACTTTTGAGAAGATTTTCCTGGGTTAAAAAGTTGTCTTATATGCCAGAAAATACAGTAATATATATTATTATTAAACCAAATCCAAATTGACATGTAACTAATAATTGTATTACTATTATTATTATTATTATTCAATGTTTCACTATCTTATTACTATTTCATGTTTTACAATGTTTTAAGAAACATTAAATGAATGTTATAATAAAACTTTAAAGATGATTTAAAACATAATTACTATATTACATTATTACATATATTATTATATATAGTTACATGTTGATTTGGATTTGCAGTAGTAAAGATATCCTACTATAATTCTGCACCACTGTATATAAAGATTATTGCTTTGCTATTCCCTTTCTTAAATTTCCTCTCAATAAATGAATTTCCTCGATATTTAATTAATTAGAAAATGCTGATTAATAATAATCATTTAATCTGGAGGAAATAATTATATTCAGTGTAGAAAAATGATAATAGATTTTAAAAACATTTATAAATTGTGCTTGCGATACCAGCATGTTTTTTGTTAATTATATTATAATTCAAAAATTTTTGGAATATGACTTTTAAACTGAATAATTAATAATAAAATATCATACTAAGTATAAAACCAAATATAAAAGTTAATTAAAATTATGTCCAAAGGCAATAAATTTATCAAAAATTAATAAAAACAAAATAGTAATCAATTTGTAATTAAGGAATTTTAAGAATGTTAAGTTATTTACTTTCATAATTTTTTAGTAATTTATATACATTATTATATCAAGTGTAGACAAATGTCTTTTCTCTTGATAGTTTGATATCTATCCAATTAGCTATTATTAATTATGTGCTATTTTTCAACTCATTATCATTTATCATGTTCTAAAGTCTGCTTTATCAGATTTCTTAGATTTGCATTGATTTTACCATTTCATTAATTTTTAGATTCTTCTAAATTAAAAATACATCTTTTTCACTTCTAATCATTTAAAAAGAATAATTAAAACTGAAATTCCTAAAAAATTCTTGTAAAAGTTAAGAAAAAATTTATTCCAAATTAAAAAATAAGAAAAATATTTAAATGTCAAACCTCTTTAAATAGATGTTTCATTCTAATAAGTACTCATGCAAGAAAGTAAATAGAAGCTATCTTCATATGTATATGTTGCCTAGCAAACAATTCTAAAGATAAAATCTCTTGATAAATGATCAGTTGAATGGAGATCTGCAAAATTTTTACTAACCAGTTGCTTTCATTCTGCAAAAAAAACAATCCTATTTAAATGTGATCTTACATACATTTTTTAATATCATTAATATAGTTACTTCCATTATTATATATTTGCTTACAATTCTCTATATAGAAAAACTAGCAGTCATGGAATTTTACCAAATTATAAAAATAATTTTCAAAATTCAATTAATAATAATAATTAAAAGATTTTAAATAAATAATCAAAATTTTAAGCTGAGAATAAAATTATGGTATTGTACTAATGAAGCTAGATAGAAAAATTTGTTATTAATTTGATTTAAGGATACTAGTTTTTGTTATGATTTTAATCAAATTATTGTTCTAATTCCTTGTATTTTAAGTTTTTTACTATTATAATGCTTAAGATTAAATGACTTATAATTAATTATAAAATTTAAATTTATTTAACAACAAAATCAAAAATTTGTTAGGTTTACACTTGACATTTTCATTTTATAACTGTTTGTTACAGATTGTTTCAATTTGAATGCTTTCTAATTCTTCCCAGTTTGTCAAATGAGTTTTTATTTTTTAAGATTTAACGTTATCAAATTGTCAAAACTATCCAATTTTATGGTTTTTTAAAAGAATTGTCACTTTAATTTTTAAGAAAAACAATGGAATTTATATTTTTTGTATTTAAAATTTGAAGCTTCGATTTCACAAGTGTCTTAAATTTTGATGGATCTTAGTTTTTAATTTTTTATTCTCATTATTATTGTTGTATTAGAGAAGAATATGCTTCTTATCAAAAATTGAAGATATAAATTGATACTTTCCCATCACAATTGTAGTAAAATTTATTAATATAATATACTGTATTAAATTTAAAATGTATGATATTCTGTAGATGTAAATACTTTGTATCAGTATTACAGCAGGCTTAAATTAGACATATACAGTAATTTCTTTTTTTTCTATTTAGTATGTTTTGAAAGAGAATAAATAAATATAGTCTTAGTATTCATGCCAAGTAAAACTTTGTTGGCAGCAACAATTTTACTGTTTTTATTGTAGCATATGCATATGATAATTTATTTATAAATACAATTTATTTCTCCATGATGATATTTTACATTTTGTTTTGTAGGTAAACAGCACAGACGACGAAGTCAAGCAGAAGATTCAAAAGGTAGAAAATTTAAATTCTCAGAATCTCTTTTCTGAGTATTCATTCCTTAGACATAATATTTAGTATAAATAATTTACATAGAAACAATAATTCAAACTGTAAGTCAAAAAGTTTGAGAACTTTTGTTTTTGAAAACAATTTTGTTACATACCATTTATGGAAGTATTATGCATGCTGTTCACATTTATTGTTATGGTTGATGTAGCATGATGAGCCTGAGGTCATTGTACATAACTTGCATTCAGCAATAATATAACTTTCATTCAACCACATTGGCAATTTTATTCTTTATTTTTTATTTTTGGGAGAAAAATGAATTATCTTTGTAAAATGATTTTTTATTATTATTAAATCACTTTTAATTGATAATTCAAAATTTTGAGGAGGATTTGAGCAAATTCTAAAATCTTTTTTTTATAAAATAAGAGAGAACAGAAATTACAAAAATAAATATTTTAAGAAAAGAAGATTACTTCTTTTAAATTGTTGTAACAAAAAGTAAATCACTGTATTAATCTGACAATCTCCTGAATATTTTAGCAAAGACTGAGAACTTCCTTTCTGTCGTTTAATTTGTTTTGTGGCCATTTTCATCTATTAGAAGACAGAAAATTTGTTTCATTTCAAACTGCCTATCAGAAATTTAAAAATTAATAGAATTGAACCTGACCAAAAAATAATTTTAAACTAATAGTAATATAAAAAAAAATTGAAAATAACCAGAATAGGCATAAAGTTCATTAACAATTTGCTAATGGAATGATGTCCATTAGTAAATTGTTTATGTTGGCTTACAGATTTTATTTCTTAACCAGAGTATTTGTTTGTTTGGAGAAATCAACAGCTCTGACCTAAATTTAAGGCAGTTTATTTTATTTATTTATTTTTGAATGTTTAATATTTACATTATTATCTACAAATCTTATTTTTTATTATCCTAATTTAATTTAAAACTGTAATATAAAAATATTTTATCTAATTTAGTAATATAAATTTAAAATTAAAGTAGAATTAAATATTAAAATGGTAAATATCTGATATTTATTTTTTTTTCCTTTTCAGACTGATCAGAAAGGTAAGCATTTACCTTTTGAAAATTTCTTAATTTCTAGTTTTTGTGTATATTTTTTTATTTATTGAAAAATTTTGTTAAAACAGTACTATTCATGTTGAAATTATAATTAAATAATTTGGAGAAACTTACTCATCAGTATCAAAAGTAGACAAAAGTAGAAAAGTAGTAGTTAAGTGTAAAATTAAAATTGTTATTGTTGATTTACTGATATTTGCTAATATTTTGGTAATCTTATCTACTAAGTTTTACTTAAATTCCTAATTGAAATTAATAGATACTTTAGTGATCTGCATATTTATTTCAAGATCTGGTCTGACTTTATTACATAGTAATTCTTTTGTATTCTGTCATTTCCATGAACACTGCTTTTATTGTAGATGTACTTCAAGCAATATTTCTAAAAATCAGAATTAATAGATTGTTGTGATTTGTTTCAAGTTTTACATCACAGTTCTTAAGTTTACATTTGAACTTCATTCAAATTACTAATTTAGTGTGCTTAACCAGATTTGAAACAGTGTTTCAGATATAATATTTAGGCACGTAAATAAAAATGTAGATGCCATTTACCTAATCGTAATATATAATAATATCCTATATTGATAAAATTAAATTTAAAAAGTGCATTAACTGACAATAATTTTAAAAACAATAGAATTCTCTATGTTCCTATATCCTATATAATCATTTATTGTAGTACATATTGCAAATATTAAAATTACTAATAATGCACTTTGTAAATTTTTCATAAAAATTGTTCCAAAAATCTCAAATGAAATGTATTCATTTGAGATCCTTGGATCTTTATGTAATCATTTTGATAAGTATCATTGCTATATGATATGGATAGTATACAAAAGAATTACTCAAATTCATAAAATGAATTTTATAAAAATACTAGTTTTGTACAAAATAGAAAATGAAACAGAAAAGGAGAATGGAGAATCAGAAGAAAAATATGAAGAAGAAGGTGACGAAGGAGAAGGTGATGATGATGATGAAGTAGTTCCAGAAGGGGAAGATTATGAAGAAGAAGGAGAAGGGGAAGAGGATGGCGCGGAAGACGAAGAGGACGAAGGTGACGAAGAAGAGGCATAAGTAAGGTTGTGATCTGCACTGTAAAGGGGGTGGGGGGAGTTGTAAGCAATCCATGTAAGAATGAATATAATAAAAAGAGTGAAGGAGACTTTAAAAAAAAAAAACAGTTTTAATTCAAGTACACATCATTTGTTATTATTGGGCAAATTTTAAAAAGAGGCAAAACAAAAAAAAATTTAAAAAGATTTTTAAAAAATACAAAAAAAATAAAGTGGATAATAATAGTAAATTATTCACTAGCTCTGTTCACGTGTTCATCTTGTCAAATCAAATTACTCATGAAGAGGGTGTCAAAGGATCTTACACCTCCCACCGTTATTTTTTGGCTGCATATCTCCTGCATTTTGTGTGTATGGAAGGAAGGAGTCCCTTCATCGTGAAACCAGCAGGATTATCCAAACTTTCACACAATAATTACAAAAATAAAAATAATAAATAGGTAAATAAAAATGAAAAACAAAAACTAGGCGAGGTTACCCATCAGTGTAAGACATCTCATGAGCATTTACTTTATGTTCATCGTCAGGTTTAATATTCTTGCTGCAATCTTGTCCAAGCCACCTCCTACAAGTGTCAGTCCTCTTCTGTGTAATTGACAACTAATTTCCAGTTACACCTGCACTCTTTTCATGTGCACACCTAAAAAAACATAATAAATAAATACCGAGTAAGAATTTTTGCATGGTTGTCCGTGATCACGTGTAGCTCTTTCTATAGGAGAAGTGGAAAATTATCCTCTCCCATCAGCGACCTAGTGTTTAGTGATACATGGTACTAGGAAAAAGGAAATTTTACTCATGTAGTATAAAACACTTCAATTCTGTTTATCAAGGTTTGGTTGTGGAATGTGTGATGTATGTCATAAATGTGCAGACATTTAATACAAGTGATTTTATGTATTATCATGTTAATGTGTTCCTAGACACAGTTGTCAATATGTATCCGATAGATAGTTTTCACAGGGAGAGGAAGAAAAAAATTTAAAAATTTCATTGCTTGCAGGCTGGTGGTGGTTTGCCATTTCTATACTATATATTTACAGTATATATGGTATAGCCTCTTCATTAGCATTTATCGGTGGGGATTCTCTATTCCGATCTCTCAAATCCGGCGGAAAAAAAAAGAAAAATACTTTATATCTTTTAACTGTTATTGTTATCGGCATTGTCGGACACGTTCCTACTATTATCCTGTAAGTGGGAAATCATCTCCTCGTACTCTTCATCCATATATGGATGGAGGATCCCCATCGAATTCGTCTAGTATGTCAAAAGTTCTGTCTCCTGCTTGGCTTTTTTTGTTTTAGACTTGATCGTGTATTTCAGTTTCACAAACAAGCAGATGGTTAAAATAAAAGTGATATTCAACAGATGATGATTGTTGTGTGTGTTAATTTTATACGGATTCTTCCAAGAAATTCTGTTTGCAAGATTTGCACTCACTGTATTGTTTTTACTCTAACTTGCTTAAAAATAAAATTTTTAACTAAAAATATTTTGCTCCCCTCTTTAAAAATTCTGGAACATAAATTGCTTTAGCCTATAAAAAACAAATTATATAAATATTTTAAATCTAAACAAATACATTTAAGTTAAAAAAACTATTAAGCATAATCTAAATCATAATTTTTAATTAAAAAAACTGGTACATACACACCAACTTTATATTCATACTTGGTTATTTTTAACCTAGCTTAGTGAGATCCATATACTGTATTACAATTGATTTCTGTTTATAAAATTTAAGATGTTAATAATCATTCTTGAAGTATCTTAATCTTGCAGATAATGAATGCCTTAAAAGAGAGGGGTTTAATTATGTTCGTGACGATTCTTTTTAGCAGAGATTAGACTGCACTTAAAAACGGTTACGACACCTTTACGGGTCGGAAATCGAACAATTTCTTTAATTTGCAAATTCCGGGATTATATCTTTCCCATTAAGAGACTTTTTCCGTCCTTGAACAAGTTTATAAAAATATTATGTAACTTATCATGTAGGAGTATTGAAGGACAAGGTACCTTTCACGTAAGAGATCCGAATCAGACGGATTATAGTCGAAAGTTAAAGTATGGTCCGTTTCTCGTGCATTAACTGTTAAGGCAAGCTTGGCATGTCTTCTTTCAACCACGTATGTCGTTTAATTAACTTTTATTCTTTTAAAGGGCTCGATTGTCCGAATTCGGATCATCGATTTTTACCGGCCCGTAAAGTAACTAATTCTGCCAACGAAATTGTTCTTATGAGAGTAACGTGCACGAAACGAAAAACTCTTTTAGTATCAAACATGAGTCTAGCATGCTAAATTAACTCGGTAAAGTTGAAATCGATCCGTTTCGCGGGATGGCGGCTGCCGCGAACGTACAGTACAGTACATTCGATCAAATGACGTCACCGTAACAAAATCGATAAGGCGCAGGCACACTGAAACAAAAGATTTTTTTTTTATTTTTCTCGTGTAACATAAACTGCGTTTTCGTAATATTCTGTTGCTTTGTGTTTTGATTTAGAACGCGCAATATCCTCCTAGACTGTTTTATATTTAGCAGTTCGTTAATTTAAAAAAATATTTTAAAAAAGAAATTATTTTTATCAGAACGTGTAAGAGATGGCGCCATACGTCTTACTTCACGAGGGGGGAAAATTTTCAGTCGACGAAGCGATTTTCTAAAATTAGAATAATAACGTGTTTCCTGTAAATAATTTTCTACTCTTCTAGAAATAAACTATCTTAACGAAAACTTTCACTATTGTGTTTAGTATTAATTACGCGACGATTTCGCGATACCCATGCTAATTCAATTAACGATTAGGTAATAATTAAGTTTTGGTAATTCATTAAATTGCATTTTAATTACGGAAAGCAAATAAATGAGAAGTTAAGAAATAAAAGGGGACTCATTTTCCTACGTCGAAGTTTTATTCTCGTGAAGTACACGAGAATTAATACAAAAGTAAACGCTTTTTTTGCGTTCCTGCATATTCTCAGTGGGACATAAAAGAATTTCCACGCTACGATTGGTGGCGCCATCTATTGTTAAAATTCTGCGATAAAATTAATCGAACACGGATCGTTTCTTTTCTTTTCAATTTTAGAAATCAAAAAAATGTACGAAATAATAATAATAAAAAGAAAAATGATAAGCCACATTTTTCATATTTCTAAAATATTATATTTCTTATTATAAAATGTCGATAAAGGGGCAGAAATGGTTTTTATCAAATGTATAAAAATGTGGATCAATATTACGAGATCAAAATGGAAATTTTGATATCTCGAATATTATCTGAATTCATTTTTATCTTTGTTCGATATTCGAAAAAGAGAATATGTTATTATAAATATATATACACGTTACTTCAATAAAATCGAACATTTCTTATTTTCTAGGATTTATAGCGGTATAAATTGATAAAAGTAAATCGATTTTATTGCAAAGCTTAATGGTTAATTCTGTTACATGATTGCTTTATTACTTGTTTCGACAAATAAGGCAGATGTGGACAGGAGGAAGAAATAATTGTTTGATGTGTGACGTATGAAAACGTCTATTGTTACATCATTAATTACTTTTCTTTGTGAAGCGAAAATAAATCGTCGTAATGTATATATATTATATTTCGAGGGCGTCACTTAAGAATGTTGTTTATTTCATTATGGAATCTCTTAAGGAAATCGGGAAAGGGAATTGTTTCTTCGCGACATCGTTTAAGAGGCCATATTTAATTATTGCGTCACAATTAAAATGTAGTGTGTTTTAATTACGACGTCGTTTGATAATGCTTTCGCTAAACTCGTTTAAAATGTTTGCATTTATATTGTTTTTGGTTGTAAATGAAGAGGAGCGGATATAATCGCGACGTTCCTTTATTTTTATTTATCTTTTTGATTCGATTCAGTAATTTTCGTGCTTCGATTATTCTTAAGAACCGACTTCCTGTTGCATGATTGAAGTTTCGAATTTATCGTTATAAGTTAATCTATACATTAATATATTTATGATAAGTAGATTTTTACATCAATTCGCGATCAATTTGTTGATCAATTGATGTCTGTATGTGTATGTGTATAGACATAATATTAGGATATTCCAGTCGCTTAAAATAGAAGAAAGTTAACTATAAATTGTCGAAAATTGATCGATATCGATGTTTCAAAAATCGATTATCGATCTATTCGGTTCATCAATCTACTTAAACTCATTTTTTATTTGATAAATTCTAAACTCAAAGAGTATTCTCCCAATCGTTTATAAATGCACTTTTCTCCTTTTTTGTTTTTTTTTCTTTTATCAAATGGCATTTTTATTGGCTCTTTTTATACTGTTAAAGGAAATTCTATTGGGAAAAGGGAAAATAGATTAATGAAGAATACTTTAAACAAATTTTTGAGATTCTTTCGATTTAATATGAATAAAAATTTGAATAAAATTAATTTAAAGTTTTACATAATTCCTCCTATTTTGAGTATTACGCGCAATTTATTTTACTGAGACATTAATCTAATGAAAATTTTAATATGTAGTTTTATTTAACATCATGATGTTATCCAATCAAACGAACACAATTTTAAACAAACAGACGTGTAATAACGGATGAGGTCGATAGAAAGAAAACTCAGAGTCCCTTGTAACACACAAAGGGCTATTAACCACTAGTGAACCGTTGCAACAACGACCCCCGTGAAGCAAGGAGTTCGTAGGGATTAAAATTCTGTTTCTAGCCCTGATAATGGATAACTTACGAAAAATGTTAATCGTATATTTTGTTTATTATTAAACAAAATGGCATTATAAATATGTGCATATATTAATTCATTATATTTCCTAAGCAGTATCGCGTCTATGACGTCATATAAGGCTTAATTTGTATTTAAATTTTTATTATGACGACATACGACATTCTCGAGTGATGTCAAGCGTTAACACAATTCACGCAATTTGAAACACACATCAACCAATTGTTTATTTCAACAGTGACATCATAGGATCGATGTGTGACGTCACAATACAGCGGAAACATCAAAAGGAGATCAATGCCTTGTTTAAAAAAGGCTTTGTTTATTATAAAGCTAAAGAAATTGCATGCTGATTTTTTTCTCCTTGCTTGTAAATAAAACTTTTTAACAATAACGAGCAGAGAATTTTAAATTTGAAAAAAATAAAAATAAATTTATTTTATTTTATTTTATTTTTTGTTTTAAACGTTTTGAATTCCAGATAAAAGAAGCGATTTTATTGTATTTCTTCGGAGTGTGTTGCAATCGCTGTTTCGCTCGACTGCTCTGACCATACGAATGGCGACATTGTCTATATAAAGGAGTCACTTTAAATTCAAATATTCCTTCCACTTGGATCATCTCTTATTCAAACTGAAACTTCGGATAACGTGGAAAGAATAACATTCGACATCCTACTGTTTTTTTCTAGGATAAATACAACCTCAACTATACAATTTTCAATAATTAATTTTAAACACTATTAAAAGAAAACAAACAAAAAAATTGATCAATTTTAATCCTACACAAGGTGAATCATCAACGTATTTCTCATTCGGGATAGAAATTTATTTTAAAAAATTGTCTTTATAATTATAAAATAATAATATTAGTGCTTACGGCATCAATATTTTGCACGTATGGTGTATAATTTGAACAAACTACTTATTTTTGCATTTATTATAATGAATCTATTTGAAATTGTATACAATAGATGGAGCTAATAGTTCGGAAACGGTTTTATGGTTAAAAATGATAAATATATTGATTACTGATTGAGCAATAATTCATAATTGGATCATTTTAATTATATGTATGCTTAAGTAATTAAACTACCAATTATTAAACTCTTTGTGAATATCGAATGATGTAAATCATACGTAAATTGCACTTGTAGTAAATGTATATTAAGGCTGTCAACTGTCCTTGTATTACTCTTAACATTATATGAATCGGGCATAATATATGACACAGATTAATATTTGATATTGCATTTACATGAATTATAATTTTCTATTAGTAACAGCTTAAGTGCAATGTACAAGTCGCTACTGTGTTATAATAAAAATTCATTCATTTATCTGAATAAAATCCAAAGTTATAACAGGTCTATATAAAAGTATTTATGCTTGTATATATTTGAAGAATATATCCGAATACGCATATATTAATAGTTGTTATCACACATCTGTGTACCAATCAATATTTAGTAAATGTAGATCAATACATAAATATATAAGTGCTGTCTTTGCTTGCCGTCTAGTAAAACACTTCCATATCAATTGATATTTTAGAATGTTTATTTCAAGATTCTTAATCTTATCAGTCCAAAATTTCAATTCACTTTGATCATTTCTATATTTAATATAATCTAAGTTAAATAAGTTATGCATTTATACATGTACTGTACATTATATATTATACCAGTCTTTTATATTTAAGCTGTAGAGCCTATGTAAAGCATATTTTGGTGAATTGTGTATATTGTACTTACATTGAATGCATTTATGAGATTATAGAATAAAATAACAAATCATCTGCCTATATAAAACATTACGTTTATAAAAATTCAGGAATGAGATATTACCTGCTTTTATTTATATTATCTTACTTGTTTTTGTTTTATAATTATCTATACAATGATTGAATATCAACAGTAATATATACCTGATATACAAGACGGGTTAAGGATACATCATATATAAATTAATAATAATGATTGATAATCTTTAGAAAACGTCCTTAATGAGAAACTTGCATGTAGATCGCCATTTTTGATCATCTGACGAGTATCCCATTTCATTACAACAATCAATCATTGATAAGAGATTAAAATGAAACGAAAATATGAAATTCTATCGTTAAAT
This sequence comes from Centruroides sculpturatus, assembly GCF_000671375.1. Classification (NCBI taxonomy): domain Eukaryota; kingdom Metazoa; phylum Arthropoda; class Arachnida; order Scorpiones; family Buthidae; genus Centruroides; species Centruroides sculpturatus. The sequence goes on from NW_019385095.1 coordinate 61,556, forward strand.
ATTTATAAAAGGTTTACCTTCAAAATAAATTAGATCATTTTATAAGCATACATCTATTTATAATCAGTCGTTTATTAATTTTATAATTAATTAAGTTTTAAAAAATTTAGAACTAAAACTGTATAAATATTCAAATTTATTCAAATTTCATGGAGATAAACAGTATATTTTCGATATTTTTATTATGAATTTTTAACATTTTGTCTTTATATATGTTTATTTACTTATACATGCATTGAATTCAAAGCTTAATCTTATAAAATGTCAAAGGAGAGAGAATTTTTAAAACTTTTATTAATTGATTAAATATTTTAATTACTTTTGCAAAGAGTAACAACAATTAGGCCTGTACAAATTGAAAATTAATTATTTATGTGTTTACAAATTCAAAAAAATTTTAAATCCAATTTCAATCATTTAACAGTTTAAAAACATATTTATATATTTAGTCTGCAGTGTAGTTATTGTTTGAAATTCTGTTAATTTATTAGTAAAATTATCTTTAAAATGATTTAATAACATCAAATTTTATACATTGTTTAATATTATAAATATGTAAAGCTCTGCTTATTTTTTCGATTTGAAAATCTATATACTGTACACTTTATAATTACAATTTATGTAACCTTTAATTAGAGTAGCTAAAAATCAATTTCATGACGATTTCTGTAGAATTTCTGGTTACACCCCTTGACAGTGGTACATTCCCTCTAAGCGCCCCTATATGGCACATAAATTCAATGTCCTCGTGTAACGTCTCACCCCTGTAAATGCCCCCTATGATACGTGCTATTCAAGAGATGCATTGTACAATTGAGTTAAAGCAATAAACTGTGAAAAGTACTGTTGTTAGGGGAAAAGTTTGCCTCGTTGATTCGCTCTTGTGATTAAGTTTTGCATTTTTAAGATAGTTAAACTGACTTTAATGTTAAACAAAGAAGAATAAATGCGTGAAACAAACTAAATACAGAGGATTTATGCAGGCTTACCCCTATATATTATACGCTTAGTACATAAATCCAATAAAGATGCATTCTAATGTAATTAAAATGCTTGATACTATTTAAACAAGCTCTCTTCTGTTACATCACTCTGTTTTGTACTCATTTCACTTAATACTGCTACATTTTGAAAAAAAAACAAAATTTTTTAAAAATGTGTAAGTTTTATATTGGATTAGTTTAGACTTAAAACTTATAAACAATGCAAGACATAGGTCGAATTGTTTGGAGGAGGTATTTGAATTCATTTGTTTACGACAATCTTTTTCTTTGTATCATCTTTACACAAAAAATGTTTGTAATGTTTATTTTTAAATTAGCTACCAGAAATCCAATAAAAAATGAGTTTACAATTAATACGTTGGAACATGTTTTTCTTTTTGGATAGTGCGCCTAAACTATTTAGATTCTTTGGAATGGAACTCTTTATAAATGGAAAAAAATGGAATTCTTTCTAAAGAAATATATGAATTTTATATTTTATACGTAGCTGTAGAAGTATTGCTCTCATAAGCATATAATCGATACAAGTTTCTAAATTTTTTTTCGGTTGGTGAAGCATCTACCCCATTTAATGAACTGAAAGAGGGTGCATTTCTTAAATGTATGATTCACAATAGTGGCAGTTGGTAACTGAAAACTGAACTCATTTAAAAATTAAAAAAATAAAAAAATTCAAATATTGGAAAAAATTTTATTTATAACATTTTTTTCGAAATATTTTTCATTTCTTCAAAATAAATTTTGCTATTTTTGAAATTTTGCTGAATTTACATGCTAAACGAAAGAAATAGCCAATATGTATACACATCCATATATATATATATATATATATGCAATTCAAAGAATAGATTGTTTATTCCAACAGCTTGTCTCGTCCCACGAAAGTAAAACACTATCTTAACTTTGTTTCTATCAAAACATTATCAACAGGAGTAGTACCACTCCGGGAATTAATAATGTCTATTCTCTTGCAACGTCATTTCTAACACAATTATATTGATCATACCAAGTGCATTCTCGCAACACAATTCCCAAACATCTCGCTTCTAGATGGTGATTTGTCACTAACTTCAATTCTCAAACATCTGTTTAAGTTCTAAAAACATAGAATGATTTTTTATTACATATACAGAGTAGCATAAGAACTGATGTAAGTGAGCAGATATTCGTATTAGTCTTCTTGTGTAATTTATCATTATCAAGTAAACCATGATTGCTTTTAAAAAAGACAATAGCCAATATAATTGGTTTTTCTTGCAACGTACAACATAAGGAAAAGAAAGATTGTAAACAATTTTTACTTCTATATTAACTTTTTCTCCAAACCAACCAAGTTTTAAGTTATTTGTGTTTTATATAAAATAGCAATAATAAAATATAAATCTATAGAATGTGTTTAAGATAAATTTTCTTAAGATAATTTAGATTTAAATGAAAATTATTAGAGCTTATTATCAACAAATCAAAATCTTTGATTTTATTAAATGATAATCTTCAATAAAAATTTAATATTATTTACGTAATTTATTTATACGTGTAGCGATATACAGCACAAGGGTTTGTTCAGGATATATCATTTTATGTAGACTAATATAATAAAAAAATTATCAACAGCTATCCAAAAAAATGCATTTATGAAGATTGGATAATAATATAGTCTTGTAGTATGAAATGAATAAAGTTTTAGTGCTCGAAATCTTAAAAAACAACAATAATAATAATAATAATAATAACTAAAACTAATCATAAATTTGATCATAATCATAATGAATAACTAATCATTAATTTTCAGTATTCTTTTATCAAGAATTCTACACAAATGTATAAAATATTCCAAAGGTGTTAACTTGAGCAATAACAATTTTTGTATGAAGCAATCGTTTTATCTTTCTGATCGTGCCATCATACTTTATTGTCTCTAGTGAAGTAAGCGAAATCCTAACTCGTTTTCTTAAGTCTTTCAATATTATACAAGAATCACCATATACCATTTATGGATAAAATTCATAGACCCATATATTTTACAGATACTCTAACTGTGGAAAGTTATTTAGAAGTATTGGATAGTATATATTAGCTCCCTCTTTTGATGGATTACTGCTCATGATATTGAAGCACATTTATTTCAAACAAGTGGGTTCCTGTTCATTTTGCGAAACCTATAGATCATATCTCTACAAAAGTGGAGTGGATGCCGAGATTTTGAGTAGTTACCTGATCCCAGATCACTTTCTTCTAAATATTTCTTTGTAATATTTAAGAAACAAACTTTATACTTACAGAGTACTATGTTGATTTAAGAATTTAAAAACCTAGAATTTTGCTTTCAAAGAGAAATCGAATTATTACGTGTGTTGTAACAAAATAGAGGTTGCACGAAATATGTTTTTCACTAAATTATCTTCTTTCCATTAAGTGTATCATTGAATCATTGAATTAAAGTAAATCATTGAAATTTTGTTTAACATTAAACGTCTCAATTATATACGATTTTTCTAACTATTTTTTTTTAATATTACGTATTTTATGTACTGTACAGTACATCCTGTATATTTATGATAATATTAAGCTGTTTAATGTGTAAGTTCATTAAAAGATATAAAATTATTTACTTTGTATATTTCAGAATAAATTGATTATATTAATAATTTAATTGAAGTAAAATTTTATTATATAGCTTAATAAATTGTTCACATCACTAGTAATAACGTATTTCATTAATAGTTTCTAACTTTAAAACTGAAGTAACATTACTAGNAATTGTGTATATTGTACTTACATTGAATGCATTTACTTTTCAGACTGATCAGAAAGGTAAGCATTTACCTTTTGAAAATTTCTTAATTTCTAGTTTTTGTGTATATTTTTTTATTTATTGAAAAATTTTGTTAAAACAGTACTATTCATGTTGAAATTATAATTAAATAATTTGGAGAAACTTACTCATCAGTATCAAAAATAGACAAAAGTAGAAAAGTAGTAGTTAAGTGTAAAATTAAAATTGTTATTGTTGATTTACTGATATTTGCTAATATTTTGGTAATCTTATCTACTAAGTTTTACTTAAATTCCTAATTGAAATTAATAGATACTTTAGTGATCTGCATATTTATTTCAAGATCTGGTCTGACTTTATTACATAGTAATTCTTTTGTATTCTGTCATTTCCATGACACTGCTTTTATTGTAGATGTACTTCAAGCAATATTTCTAAAAATCAGAATTAATAGATTGTTGTGATTTGTTTCAAGTTTTACATCACAGTTCTTAAGTTTACATTTGAACTTCATTCAAATTACTAATTTAGTGTGCTTAACCAGATTTGAAACAGTGTTTCAGATATAATATTTAGGCACGTAAATAAAAATGTAGATGCCATTTACCTAATCGTAATATATAATAATATCCTATATTGATAAAATTAAATTTAAAAAGTGCATTAACTGACAATAATTTTAAAAACAATAGAATTCTCTATGTTCCTATATCCTATATAATCATTTATTGTAGTACATATTGCAAATATTAAAATTACTAATAATGCACTTTGTAAATTTTTCATAAAAATTGTTCCAAAAATCTCAAATGAAATGTATTCATTTGAGATCCTTGGATCTTTATGTAATCATTTTGATAAGTATCATTGCTATATGATATGGATAGTATACAAAAGAATTACTCAAATTCATAAAATGAATTTTATAAAAATACTAGTTTTGTACAAAATAGAAAATGAAACAGAAAAGGAGAATGGAGAATCAGAAGAAAAATATGAAGAAGAAGGTGACGAAGGAGAAGGTGATGATGATGATGAAGTAGTTCCAGAAGGGGAAGATTATGAAGAAGAAGGAGAAGGGGAAGAGGATGGCGCGGAAGACGAAGAGGACGAAGGTGACGAAGAAGAGGCATAAGTAAGGTTGTGATCTGCACTGTAAAGGGGGTGGGGGGAGTTGTAAGCAATCCATGTAAGAATGAATATAATAAAAAGAGTGAAGGAGACTTTAAAAAAAAAAAACAGTTTTAATTCAAGTACACATCATTTGTTATTATTGGGCAAATTTTAAAAAGAGGCAAAACAAAAAAAAATTTAAAAAGATTTTTAAAAAATACAAAAAAAATAAAGTGGATAATAATAGTAAATTATTCACTAGCTCTGTTCACGTGTTCATCTTGTCAAATCAAATTACTCATGAAGAGGGTGTCAAAGGATCTTACACCTCCCACCGTTATTTTTTGGCTGCATATCTCCTGCATTTTGTGTGTATGGAAGGAAGGAGTCCCTTCATCGTGAAACCAGCAGGATTATCCAAACTTTCACACAATAATTACAAAAATAAAAATAATAAATAGGTAAATAAAAATGAAAAACAAAAACTAGGCGAGGTTACCCATCAGTGTAAGACATCTCATGAGCATTTACTTTATGTTCATCGTCAGGTTTAATATTCTTGCTGCAATCTTGTCCAAGCCACCTCCTACAAGTGTCAGTCCTCTTCTGTGTAATTGACAACTAATTTCCAGTTACACCTGCACTCTTTTCATGTGCACACCTAAAAAAACATAATAAATAAATACCGAGTAAGAATTTTTGCATGGTTGTCCGTGATCACGTGTAGCTCTTTCTATAGGAGAAGTGGAAAATTATCCTCTCCCATCAGCGACCTAGTGTTTAGTGATACATGGTACTAGGAAAAAGGAAATTTTACTCATGTAGTATAAAACACTTCAATTCTGTTTATCAAGGTTTGGTTGTGGAATGTGTGATGTATGTCATAAATGTGCAGACATTTAATACAAGTGATTTTATGTATTATCATGTTAATGTGTTCCTAGACACAGTTGTCAATATGTATCCGATAGATAGTTTTCACAGGGAGAGGAAGAAAAAAATTTAAAAATTTCATTGCTTGCAGGCTGGTGGTGGTTTGCCATTTCTATACTATATATTTACAGTATATATGGTATAGCCTCTTCATTAGCATTTATCGGTGGGGATTCTCTATTCCGATCTCTCAAATCCGGCGGAAAAAAAAAGAAAAATACTTTATATCTTTTAACTGTTATTGTTATCGGCATTGTCGGACACGTTCCTACTATTATCCTGTAAGTGGGAAATCATCTCCTCGTACTCTTCATCCATATATGGATGGAGGATCCCCATCGAATTCGTCTAGTATGTCAAAAGTTCTGTCTCCTGCTTGGCTTTTTTTGTTTTAGACTTGATCGTGTATTTCAGTTTCACAAACAAGCAGATGGTTAAAATAAAAGTGATATTCAACAGATGATGATTGTTGTGTGTGTTAATTTTATACGGATTCTTCCAAGAAATTCTGTTTGCAAGATTTGCACTCACTGTATTGTTTTTACTCTAACTTGCTTAAAAATAAAATTTTTAACTAAAAATATTTTGCTCCCCTCTTTAAAAATTCTGGAACATAAATTGCTTTAGCCTATAAAAAACAAATTATATAAATATTTTAAATCTAAACAAATACATTTAAGTTAAAAAAACTATTAAGCATAATCTAAATCATAATTTTTAATTAAAAAAACTGGTACATACACACCAACTTTATATTCATACTTGGTTATTTTTAACCTAGCTTAGTGAGATCCATATACTGTATTACAATTGATTTCTGTTTATAAAATTTAAGATGTTAATAATCATTCTTGAAGTATCTTAATCTTGCAGATAATGAATGCCTTAAAAGAGAGGGGTTTAATTATGTTCGTGACGATTCTTTTTAGCAGAGATTAGACTGCACTTAAAAACGGTTACGACACCTTTACGGGTCGGAAATCGAACAATTTCTTTAATTTGCAAATTCCGGGATTATATCTTTCCCATTAAGAGACTTTTTCCGTCCTTGAACAAGTTTATAAAAATATTATGTAACTTATCATGTAGGAGTATTGAAGGACAAGGTACCTTTCACGTAAGAGATCCGAATCAGACGGATTATAGTCGAAAGTTAAAGTATGGTCCGTTTCTCGTGCATTAACTGTTAAGGCAAGCTTGGCATGTCTTCTTTCAACCACGTATGTCGTTTAATTAACTTTTATTCTTTTAAAGGGCTCGATTGTCCGAATTCGGATCATCGATTTTTACCGGCCCGTAAAGTAACTAATTCTGCCAACGAAATTGTTCTTATGAGAGTAACGTGCACGAAACGAAAAACTCTTTTAGTATCAAACATGAGTCTAGCATGCTAAATTAACTCGGTAAAGTTGAAATCGATCCGTTTCGCGGGATGGCGGCTGCCGCGAACGTACAGTACAGTACATTCGATCAAATGACGTCACCGTAACAAAATCGATAAGGCGCAGGCACACTGAAACAAAAGATTTTTTTTTTATTTTTCTCGTGTAACATAAACTGCGTTTTCGTAATATTCTGTTGCTTTGTGTTTTGATTTAGAACGCGCAATATCCTCCTAGACTGTTTTATATTTAGCAGTTCGTTAATTTAAAAAAATATTTTAAAAAAGAAATTATTTTTATCAGAACGTGTAAGAGATGGCGCCATACGTCTTACTTCACGAGGGGGGAAAATTTTCAGTCGACGAAGCGATTTTCTAAAATTAGAATAATAACGTGTTTCCTGTAAATAATTTTCTACTCTTCTAGAAATAAACTATCTTAACGAAAACTTTCACTATTGTGTTTAGTATTAATTACGCGACGATTTCGCGATACCCATGCTAATTCAATTAACGATTAGGTAATAATTAAGTTTTGGTAATTCATTAAATTGCATTTTAATTACGGAAAGCAAATAAATGAGAAGTTAAGAAATAAAAGGGGACTCATTTTCCTACGTCGAAGTTTTATTCTCGTGAAGTACACGAGAATTAATACAAAAGTAAACGCTTTTTTTGCGTTCCTGCATATTCTCAGTGGGACATAAAAGAATTTCCACGCTACGATTGGTGGCGCCATCTATTGTTAAAATTCTGCGATAAAATTAATCGAACACGGATCGTTTCTTTTCTTTTCAATTTTAGAAATCAAAAAAATGTACGAAATAATAATAATAAAAAGAAAAATGATAAGCCACATTTTTCATATTTCTAAAATATTATATTTCTTATTATAAAATGTCGATAAAGGGGCAGAAATGGTTTTTATCAAATGTATAAAAATGTGGATCAATATTACGAGATCAAAATGGAAATTTTGATATCTCGAATATTATCTGAATTCATTTTTATCTTTGTTCGATATTCGAAAAAGAGAATATGTTATTATAAATATATATACACGTTACTTCAATAAAATCGAACATTTCTTATTTTCTAGGATTTATAGCGGTATAAATTGATAAAAGTAAATCGATTTTATTGCAAAGCTTAATGGTTAATTCTGTTACATGATTGCTTTATTACTTGTTTCGACAAATAAGGCAGATGTGGACAGGAGGAAGAAATAATTGTTTGATGTGTGACGTGTGAAAACGTCTATTGTTACATCATTAATTACTTTTCTTTGTGAAGCGAAAATAAATCGTCGTAATGTATATATATTATATTTCGAGGGCGTCACTTAAGAATGTTGTTTATTTCATTATGGAATCTCTTAAGGAAATCGGGAAAGGGAATTGTTTCTTCGCGACATCGTTTAAGAGGCCATATTTAATTATTGCGTCACAATTAAAATGTAGTGTGTTTTAATTACGACGTCGTTTGATAATGCTTTCGCTAAACTCGTTTAAAATGTTTGCATTTATATTGTTTTTGGTTGTAAATGAAGAGGAGCGGATATAATCGCGACGTTCCTTTATTTTTATTTATCTTTTTGATTCGATTCAGTAATTTTCGTGCTTCGATTATTCTTAAGAACCGACTTCCTGTTGCATGATTGAAGTTTCGAATTTATCGTTATAAGTTAATCTATACATTAATATATTTATGATAAGTAGATTTTTACATCAATTCGCGATCAATTTGTTGATCAATTGATGTCTGTATGTGTATGTGTATAGACATAATATTAGGATATTCCAGTCGCTTAAAATAGAAGAAAGTTAACTATAAATTGTCGAAAATTGATCGATATCGATGTTTCAAAAATCGATTATCGATCTATTCGGTTCATCAATCTACTTAAACTCATTTTTTATTTGATAAATTCTAAACTCAAAGAGTATTCTCCCAATCGTTTATAAATGCACTTTTCTCCTTTTTTGTTTTTTTTTCTTTTATCAAATGGCATTTTTATTGGCTCTTTTTATACTGTTAAAGGAAATTCTATTGGGAAAAGGGAAAATAGATTAATGAAGAATACTTTAAACAAATTTTTGAGATTCTTTCGATTTAATATGAATAAAAATTTGAATAAAATTAATTTAAAGTTTTACATAATTCCTCCTATTTTGAGTATTACGCGCAATTTATTTTACTGAGACATTAATCTAATGAAAATTTTAATATGTAGTTTTATTTAACATCATGATGTTATCCAATCAAACGAACACAATTTTAAACAAACAGACGTGTAATAACGGATGAGGTCGATAGAAAGAAAACTCAGAGTCCCTTGTAACACACAAAGGGCTATTAACCACTAGTGAACCGTTGCAACAACGACCCCCGTGAAGCAAGGAGTTCGTAGGGATTAAAATTCTGTTTCTAGCCCTGATAATGGATAACTTACGAAAAATGTTAATCGTATATTTTGTTTATTATTAAACAAAATGGCATTATAAATATGTGCATATATTAATTCATTATATTTCCTAAGCAGTATCGCGTCTATGACGTCATATAAGGCTTAATTTGTATTTAAATTTTTATTATGACGACATACGACATTCTCGAGTGATGTCAAGCGTTAACACAATTCACGCAATTTGAAACACACATCAACCAATTGTTTATTTCAACAGTGACATCATAGGATCGATGTGTGACGTCACAATACAGCGGAAACATCAAAAGGAGATCAATGCCTTGTTTAAAAAAGGCTTTGTTTATTATAAAGCTAAAGAAATTGCATGCTGATTTTTTTCTCCTTGCTTGTAAATAAAACTTTTTAACAATAACGAGCAGAGAATTTTAAATTTGAAAAAAATAAAAATAAATTTATTTTATTTTATTTTATTTTTTGTTTTAAACGTTTTGAATTCCAGATAAAAGAAGCGATTTTATTGTATTTCTTCGGAGTGTGTTGCAATCGCTGTTTCGCTCGACTGCTCTGACCATACGAATGGCGACATTGTCTATATAAAGGAGTCACTTTAAATTCAAATATTCCTTCCACTTGGATCATCTCTTATTCAAACTGAAACTTCGGATAACGTGGAAAGAATAACATTCGACATCCTACTGTTTTTTTCTAGGATAAATACAACCTCAACTATACAATTTTCAATAATTAATTTTAAACACTATTAAAAGAAAACAAACAAAAAAATTGATCAATTTTAATCCTACACAAGGTGAATCATCAACGTATTTCTCATTCGGGATAGAAATTTATTTTAAAAAATTGTCTTTATAATTATAAAATAATAATATTAGTGCTTACGGCATCAATATTTTGCACGTATGGTGTATAATTTGAACAAACTACTTATTTTTGCATTTATTATAATGAATCTATTTGAAATTGTATACAATAGATGGAGCTAATAGTTCGGAAACGGTTTTATGGTTAAAAATGATAAATATATTGATTACTGATTGAGCAATAATTCATAATTGGATCATTTTAATTATATGTATGCTTAAGTAATTAAACTACCAATTATTAAACTCTTTGTGAATATCGAATGATGTAAATCATACGTAAATTGCACTTGTAGTAAATGTATATTAAGGCTGTCAACTGTCCTTGTATTACTCTTAACATTATATGAATCGGGCATAATATATGACACAGATTAATATTTGATATTGCATTTACATGAATTATAATTTTCTATTAGTAACAGCTTAAGTGCAATGTACAAGTCGCTACTGTGTTATAATAAAAATTCATTCATTTATCTGAATAAAATCCAAAGTTATAACAGGTCTATATAAAAGTATTTATGCTTGTATATATTTGAAGAATATATCCGAATACGCATATATTAATAGTTGTTATCACACATCTGTGTACCAATCAATATTTAGTAAATGTAGATCAATACATAAATATATAAGTGCTGTCTTTGCTTGCCGTCTAGTAAAACACTTCCATATCAATTGATATTTTAGAATGTTTATTTCAAGATTCTTAATCTTATCAGTCCAAAATTTCAATTCACTTTGATCATTTCTATATTTAATATAATCTAAGTTAAATAAGTTATGCATTTATACATGTACTGTACATTATATATTATACCAGTCTTTTATATTTAAGCTGTAGAGCCTATGTAAAGCATATTTTGGTGAATTGTGTATATTGTACTTACATTGAATGCATTTATGAGATTATAGAATAAAATAACAAATCATCTGCCTATATAAAACATTACGTTTATAAAAATTCAGGAATGAGATATTACCTGCTTTTATTTATATTATCTTACTTGTTTTTGTTTTATAATTATCTATACAATGATTGAATATCAACAGTAATATATACCTGATATACAAGACGGGTTAAGGATACATCATATATAAATTAATAATAATGATTGATAATCTTTAGAAAACGTCCTTAATGAGAAACTTGCATGTAGATCGCCATTTTTGATCATCTGACGAGTATCCCATTTCATTACAACAATCAATCATTGATAAGAGATTAAAATGAAACGAAAATATGAAATTCTATCGTTAAATATTTATAAAAGGTTTACCTTCAAAATAAATTAGATCATTTTATAAGCATACATCTATTTATAATCAGTCGTTTATTAATTTTATAATTAATTAAGTTTTAAAAAATTTAGAACTAAAACTGTATAAATATTCAAATTTATTCAAATTTCATGGAGATAAACAGTATATTTTCGATATTTTTATTATGAATTTTTAACATTTTGTCTTTATATATGTTTATTTACTTATACATGCATTGAATTCAAAGCTTAATCTTATAAAATGTCAAAGGAGAGAGAATTTTTAAAACTTTTATTAATTGATTAAATATTTTAATTACTTTTGCAAAGAGTAACAACAATTAGGCCTGTACAAATTGAAAATTAATTATTTATGTGTTTACAAATTCAAAAAAATTTTAAATCCAATTTCAATCATTTAACAGTTTAAAAACATATTTATATATTTAGTCTGCAGTGTAGTTATTGTTTGAAATTCTGTTAATTTATTAGTAAAATTATCTTTAAAATGATTTAATAACATCAAATTTTATACATTGTTTAATATTATAAATATGTAAAGCTCTGCTTATTTTTTCGATTTGAAAATCTATATACTGTACACTTTATAATTACAATTTATGTAACCTTTAATTAGAGTAGCTAAAAATCAATTTCATGACGATTTCTGTAGAATTTCTGGTTACACCCCTTGACAGTGGTACATTCCCTCTAAGCGCCCCTATATGGCACATAAATTCAATGTCCTCGTGTAACGTCTCACCCCTGTAAATGCCCCCTATGATACGTGCTATTCAAGAGATGCATTGTACAATTGAGTTAAAGCAATAAACTGTGAAAAGTACTGTTGTTAGGGGAAAAGTTTGCCTCGTTGATTCGCTCTTGTGATTAAGTTTTGCATTTTTAAGATAGTTAAACTGACTTTAATGTTAAACAAAGAAGAATAAATGCGTGAAACAAACTAAATACAGAGGATTTATGCAGGCTTACCCCTATATATTATACGCTTAGTACATAAATCCAATAAAGATGCATTCTAATGTAATTAAAATGCTTGATACTATTTAAACAAGCTCTCTTCTGTTACATCACTCTGTTTTGTACTCATTTCACTTAATACTGCTACATTTTGAAAAAAAAACAAAATTTTTTAAAAATGTGTAAGTTTTATATTGGATTAGTTTAGACTTAAAACTTATAAACAATGCAAGACATAGGTCGAATTGTTTGGAGGAGGTATTTGAATTCATTTGTTTACGACAATCTTTTTCTTTGTATCATCTTTACACAAAAAATGTTTGTAATGTTTATTTTTAAATTAGCTACCAGAAATCCAATAAAAAATGAGTTTACAATTAATACGTTGGAACATGTTTTTCTTTTTGGATAGTGCGCCTAAACTATTTAGATTCTTTGGAATGGAACTCTTTATAAATGGAAAAAAATGGAATTCTTTCTAAAGAAATATATGAATTTTATATTTTATACGTAGCTGTAGAAGTATTGCTCTCATAAGCATATAATCGATACAAGTTTCTAAATTTTTTTTCGGTTGGTGAAGCATCTACCCCATTTAATGAACTGAAAGAGGGTGCATTTCTTAAATGTATGATTCACAATAGTGGCAGTTGGTAACTGAAAACTGAACTCATTTAAAAATTAAAAAAATAAAAAAATTCAAATATTGGAAAAAATTTTATTTATAACATTTTTTTCGAAATATTTTTCATTTCTTCAAAATAAATTTTGCTATTTTTGAAATTTTGCTGAATTTACATGCTAAACGAAAGAAATAGCCAATATGTATACACATCCATATATATATATATATATATATGCAATTCAAAGAATAGATTGTTTATTCCAACAGCTTGTCTCGTCCCACGAAAGTAAAACACTATCTTAACTTTGTTTCTATCAAAACATTATCAACAGGAGTAGTACCACTCCGGGAATTAATAATGTCTATTCTCTTGCAACGTCATTTCTAACACAATTATATTGATCATACCAAGTGCATTCTCGCAACACAATTCCCAAACATCTCGCTTCTAGATGGTGATTTGTCACTAACTTCAATTCTCAAACATCTGTTTAAGTTCTAAAAACATAGAATGATTTTTTATTACATATACAGAGTAGCATAAGAACTGATGTAAGTGAGCAGATATTCGTATTAGTCTTCTTGTGTAATTTATCATTATCAAGTAAACCATGATTGCTTTTAAAAAAGACAATAGCCAATATAATTGGTTTTTCTTGCAACGTACAACATAAGGAAAAGAAAGATTGTAAACAATTTTTACTTCTATATTAACTTTTTCTCCAAACCAACCAAGTTTTAAGTTATTTGTGTTTTATATAAAATAGCAATAATAAAATATAAATCTATAGAATGTGTTTAAGATAAATTTTCTTAAGATAATTTAGATTTAAATGAAAATTATTAGAGCTTATTATCAACAAATCAAAATCTTTGATTTTATTAAATGATAATCTTCAATAAAAATTTAATATTATTTACGTAATTTATTTATACGTGTAGCGATATACAGCACAAGGGTTTGTTCAGGATATATCATTTTATGTAGACTAATATAATAAAAAAATTATCAACAGCTATCCAAAACAATGCATTTATGAAGATTGGATAATAATATAGTCTTGTAGTATGAAATGAATAAAGTTTTAGTGCTCGAAATCTTAAAAAACAACAATAATAATAATAATAATAATAACTAAAACTAATCATAAATTTGATCATAATCATAATGAATAACTAATCATTAATTTTCAGTATTCTTTTATCAAGAATTCTACACAAATGTATAAAATATTCCAAAGGTGTTAACTTGAGCAATAACAATTTTTGTATGAAGCAATCGTTTTATCTTTCTGATCGTGCCATCATACTTTATTGTCTCTAGTGAAGTAAGCGAAATCCTAACTCGTTTTCTTAAGTCTTTCAATATTATACAAGAATCACCATATACCATTTATGGATAAAATTCATAGACCCATATATTTTACAGATACTCTAACTGTGGAAAGTTATTTAGAAGTATTGGATAGTATATATTAGCTCCCTCTTTTGATGGATTACTGCTCATGATATTGAAGCACATTTATTTCAAACAAGTGGGTTCCTGTTCATTTTGCGAAACCTATAGATCATATCTCTACAAAAGTGGAGTGGATGCCGAGATTTTGAGTAGTTACCTGATCCCAGATCACTTTCTTCTAAATATTTCTTTGTAATATTTAAGAAACAAACTTTATACTTACAGAGTACTATGTTGATTTAAGAATTTAAAAACCTAGAATTTTGCTTTCAAAGAGAAATCGAATTATTACGTGTGTTGTAACAAAATAGAGGTTGCACGAAACATGTTTTTCACTAAATTATCTTCTTTCCATTAAGTGTATCATTGAATCATTGAATTAAAGTAAATCATTGAAATTTTGTTTAACATTAAACGTCTCAATTATATACGATTTTTCTAACTATTTTTTTTTAATATTACGTATTTTATGTACTGTACAGTACATCCTGTATATTTATGATAATATTAAGCTGTTTAATGTGTAAGTTCATTAAAAGATATAAAATTATTTACTTTGTATATTTCAGAATAAATTGATTATATTAATAATTTAATTGAAGTAAAATTTTATTATATAGCTTAATAAATTGTTCACATCACTAGTAATAACGTATTTCATTAATAGTTTCTAACTTTAAAACTGAAGTAACATTACTAGCATCTTTAATATAGCTGCTACACCTTCAGAAGTTGCATGTTGCCTATTTATCATCCCTTTCAGTTTTAATATTAAAATAACCGTATTACTTATGTCATTTTTTAAGTCAGTCACTAAATTTCAGATCCAAAAATATATTGAAAAAACAATTTTTTTTCCAGTAGTTGCTCAATTATGTTCAGGAATATTAAATAGCATTTGGATTCTTAAGTGAATTTCTAATGACTGCCTTTTTTATGATTGTTAATAGCCAATAGCTTAACTTTATTGCAATCAACTGCTCTTCCTATCTACAGGAAAAAGGAGTGTATAGGTTATCTTAGAAAGAATGATAAACTACATGTTATTTACATTAGGCTACACATGCTGTAAATGTAATGTAGGTAACAGTGAAAAGGTTATTAAAGTTGTTGATTTGCATGTAAATTTAGAAAATACTCCTTTAAGAATAAAGTAAGGGGAAAAATGCATATCTATTTTATAATTTTCTGGAAAATTAAAACGTTATTTTTTGTGTAGCGTCGTACAAATCACTAAATTGAAATTAATATGTCACGTGATAAAGGCTAAACCATCTTAATTTCATTTTTATTGGATAGAATATTAACCATTATCGTCTTTACGTGAAAAAAAAACACTAAAAATATTGTTAAAAGATGTGCATTCATAGGAAAAGATATTAAATTGAAGATTATGCTGCAAAAAGATAATTTTCTTTTTTGACAAATGGCCGACCGGAATCGATTTAAAGGAAAACATATATTTTACTTTTATTGATACGTAAAATTAAGAAAACTGCATTTAAATCTCCCGTAACTATTTTATTATTATTAATTTTTATATTAGATAAACTCGATATTTGAAATGAATTATTAAGAAAAAATAACGAAGTTTTTAATTTTTGTTAACGCTATGTTTAATGTTTCGTGCAGTGTTTTCCAATCAATGGGTCTCTAAAAAGTATTCCTCGCTATTGTCACGTTTTTTCTGCACACCAAAAAAAAAGTCGCTAACTAAAAAAATATTTTCCAAACTTTTTGCATGACGCCATCCCATTAACGCACCAAAAAAGCATGACACTTCCACGCCAATATTTTTTTTAATGTTTAATATTTAGCTTAGTTTCAGTAGAAAATATTGTTCTGTAGGATTAGTGCTACAAATCTGGAGAGAAAGAGTTTCCGACAATAGTAGTATGAATTGTTATCCGTGTTTAAATCTATTTTCTTTCTTCTATTATTGTTTATCTTTTAAATTTTCTTACAATCAGTCAAAATATCACGACAAAACTCAAGCTATTTTTGAACACAATAAGAAGTCGTAGCATCGACTTTGAACATTTTTGGATTAAAACGACGTTACGGATTTCTTGTATATAGATGCGAATATAATATATTACTATAAGTTTAGATAAAAGTACTTTTACTTATCTTTTACGAATATAATGAAATGTCGTCTTTAACACGCGGATTAAATTTTGTCTTTAAATTTAAGCGGATTTGAAAGAATTTAGTTCAAATCTAAGCTGATACAACTGCAGATCTAAGCGGATATAACGAATTTTGTCTAAATCTAAGCGGATATAGCCTATCGAGTTTCTGTACTGATTAGATGTAATATTACTTTCTCTGGTTTGGATACTGTTCGGTCTTATAAAAAAATTTATATTATTATTCTTAATAATGAAAAGCAATATAGTATTTATGTCGGAATGTATCCGTATTGTGTTTTAAAATATATTTAAAATATTTTACTTAATTATAAAATTATTTACTTTGTATATTTCAGAATAAATTGATTATATTAATAATTTAATTGAAGTAAAATTTTATTATATAGCTTAATAAATTGTTCACATCACTAGTAATAACGTATTTCATTAATAGTTTCTAACTTTAAAACTGAAGTAACATTACTAGCATCTTTAATATAGCTGCTANAAATTCTCATTTGAAATGTAAAAATTTTGCTCCGGAAAATATCAACAGCAGGGCCTGAAAAACTCTGCAGTAATACATTTATATTTTTCTATTTTTAGTGTTTCGCCTTATAACAAACTTTTTACTATTCGTTACAGAAAAGAACAAATTCTATCAAAATGTTTCACGCATTTTAACAAGAAGAAAATAAATATATTTGCATATACCTTTATTTTTATAGAAATATAGTTACGTAAGTTAGTACTGTAGTTACTATAGTTTACATATCACTATATCGGAGAAGAAAGATATTGTACTGTACTGTACTGTACATACATATTTATTCGAAAGTGTTTTAAATAATGTTTCGTGCCTGCAACAAATTTTTGATATTGATCATCATAGATAAGAACATTCGCTTGCAAATCTATATATTATCATACAGATAATTATAATGATTTAAGCTAATACATTATCTATTTATGAGCTTGCCCAAAGTTCAATTTTGTATGTTCTATCTTTAATGAAGATGAATAAACAAATATTGATATAACATATAAGCAGGAAACCCATTGGAATAATAATAATATTTGAATATTTAAATTAATTATTGAACCTGATATATTCAATCACTCTTATTAAAATTTAATGAAAATCATAAAACGATCGTTTTTATGGATATAATGAGTTCATTAAAAAGTTTTTGTTTTTATTTCTTCGAACTTTTTCGTAAACATTAAAATTATTTTATAGCAAACCGTGTAAACAGACTCCATATAATTCATATAAATTATTTTTTATTGCTTTATAGTTTAATTATCTGGACGTTTAAAACTAATCACATTATTTTTGATACTCTTTTCGCATGATAAACCCAGAAGCATATATTCCCAATTTGAAGACTGTTCGCTATAAACATCATAAAAAACATCGAGACTTGATATATTTATTTTATGCACATCAATCCTCAATATTTTCTGCAAAGTTTTTGTTGACTATTATGATTTTTTATGTATTTTTTCATTTATCTTTATTTTTCTAAGTATATAAGAGCTTCTATCTTTCTCAGTTTTTATTTACAGTTTCGAGTTTATGTAGTATTTTCTGAGAAATGGAAAGGAAACTTTAAAGTAAACAACCCATACTTTTGATTCTAACTGCAATCGTTTTGACAAAGCTGGCTATCAACAAACAGCTCATATTTCATGGTATTACATCCAAAACATTAACTAGCACCCATGGAATGGTACTCGCAGTATACGCAACAATTTTCGAAATTCCAAAAGATTTAACTAAAAAAAATAAAAGGTAATATAGTAATAATCGAATTTCTAGTAATAAAAACCATTAAGAAGCATATTTAAGTGAATTATTTTTGTTTTGTTCANATACTTTATTGTCTCTAGTGAAGTAAGCGAAATCCTAACTCGTTTTCTTAAGTCTTTCAATATTATACAAGAATCACCATATACCATTTATGGATTTATACATGTACTGTACATTATATATTATACCAGTCTTTTATATTTAAGCTGTAGAGCCTATGTAAAGCATATTTTGGTGAATTGTGTATATTGTACTTACATTGAATGCATTTATGAGATTATAGAATAAAATAACAAATCATCTGCCCATATAAAACATTACGTTTATAAAAATTCAGGAATGAGATATTACCTGCTTTTATTTATATTATCTTACTTGTTTTTGTTTTATAATTATCTATACAATGATTGAATATCAACAGTAATATATACCTGATATACAAGACGGGTTAAGGATACATCATATATAAATTAATAATAATGATTGATAATCTTTAGAAAACGTCCTTAATGAGAAACTTGCATGTAGATCGCCATTTTTGATCATCTGACGAGTATCCCATTTCATTACAACAATCAATCATTGATAAGAGATTAAAATGAAACGAAAATATGAAATTCTATCGTTAAATATTTATAAAAGGTTTACCTTCAAAATAAATTAGATCATTTTATAAGCATACATCTATTTATAATCAGTCGTTTATTAATTTTATAATTAATTAAGTTTTAAAAAATTTAGAACTAAAACTGTATAAATATTCAAATTTATTCAAATTTCATGGAGATAAACAGTATATTTTCGATATTTTTATTATGAATTTTTAACATTTTGTCTTTATATATGTTTATTTACTTATACATGCATTGAATTCAAAGCTTAATCTTATAAAATGTCAAAGGAGAGAGAATTTTTAAAACTTTTATTAATTGATTAAATATTTTAATTACTTTTGCAAAGAGTAACAACAATTAGGCCTGTACAAATTGAAAATTAATTATTTATGTGTTTACAAATTCAAAAAAATTTTAAATCCAATTTCAATCATTTAACAGTTTAAAAACATATTTATATATTTAGTCTGCAGTGTAGTTATTGTTTGAAATTCTGTTAATTTATTAGTAAAATTATCTTTAAAATGATTTAATAACATCAAATTTTATACATTGTTTAATATTATAAATATGTAAAGCTCTGCTTATTTTTTCGATTTGAAAATCTATATACTGTACACTTTATAATTACAATTTATGTAACCTTTAATTAGAGTAGCTAAAAATCAATTTCATGACGATTTCTGTAGAATTTCTGGTTACACCCCTTGACAGTGGTACATTCCCTCTAAGCGCCCCTATATGGCACATAAATTCAATGTCCTCGTGTAACGTCTCACCCCTGTAAATGCCCCCTATGATACGTGCTATTCAAGAGATGCATTGTACAATTGAGTTAAAGCAATAAACTGTGAAAAGTACTGTTGTTAGGGGAAAAGTTTGCCTCGTTGATTCGCTCTTGTGATTAAGTTTTGCATTTTTAAGATAGTTAAACTGACTTTAATGTTAAACAAAGAAGAATAAATGCGTGAAACAAACTAAATACAGAGGATTTATGCAGGCTTACCCCTATATATTATACGCTTAGTACATAAATCCAATAAAGATGCATTCTAATGTAATTAAAATGCTTGATACTATTTAAACAAGCTCTCTTCTGTTACATCACTCTGTTTTGTACTCATTTCACTTAATACTGCTACATTTTGAAAAAAAAACAAAATTTTTTAAAAATGTGTAAGTTTTATATTGGATTAGTTTAGACTTAAAACTTATAAACAATGCAAGACATAGGTCGAATTGTNACATTGTTTAATATTATAAATATGTAAAGCTCTGCTTATTTTTTCGATTTGAAAATCTATATACTGTACACTTTATAATTACAATTTATGTAACCTTTAATTAGAGTAGCTAAAAATCAATTTCATGACGATTTCTGTAGAATTTCTGGTTACACCCCTTGACAGTGGTACATTCCCTCTAAGCGCCCCTATATGGCACATAAATTCAATGTCCTCGTGTAACGTCTCACCCCTGTAAATGCCCCCTATGATACGTGCTATTCAAGAGATGCATTGTACAATTGAGTTAAAGCAATAAACTGTGAAAAGTACTGTTGTTAGGGGAAAAGTTTGCCTCGTTGATTCGCTCTTGTGATTAAGTTTTGCATTTTTAAGATAGTTAAACTGACTTTAATGTTAAACAAAGAAGAATAAATGCGTGAAACAAACTAAATACAGAGGATTTATGCAGGCTTACCCCTATATATTATACGCTTAGTACATAAATCCAATAAAGATGCATTCTAATGTAATTAAAATGCTTGATACTATTTAAACAAGCTCTCTTCTGTTACATCACTCTGTTTTGTACTCATTTCACTTAATACTGCTACATTTTGAAAAAAAAACAAAATTTTTTAAAAATGTGTAAGTTTTATATTGGATTAGTTTAGACTTAAAACTTATAAACAATGCAAGACATAGGTCGAATTGTTTGGAGGAGGTATTTGAATTCATTTGTTTACGACAATCTTTTTCTTTGTATCATCTTTACACAAAAAATGTTTGTAATGTTTATTTTTAAATTAGCTACCAGAAATCCAATAAAAAATGAGTTTACAATTAATACGTTGGAACATGTTTTTCTTTTTGGATAGTGCGCCTAAACTATTTAGATTCTTTGGAATGGAACTCTTTATAAATGGAAAAAAATGGAATTCTTTCTAAAGAAATATATGAATTTTATATTTTATACGTAGCTGTAGAAGTATTGCTCTCATAAGCATATAATCGATACAAGTTTCTAAATTTTTTTTCGGTTGGTGAAGCATCTACCCCATTTAATGAACTGAAAGAGGGTGCATTTCTTAAATGTATGATTCACAATAGTGGCAGTTGGTAACTGAAAACTGAACTCATTTAAAAATTAAAAAAATAAAAAAATTCAAATNTTTACAAATTTTAAAATTTTAATTTAGCCAAATTCGAAGAAACCGCAAGCAGAGGACTGCTTTTTTTTAGGTATAATACATATTTGCATGTTCGTTCGGAGTTAATTTTCATAATTAATAATCTTCAAAACTACTTAATGCATCTCTATGAATTTTTGTTTATGTCTTAGAAATATCATTTCCTTCTTACTAAACTTTTACCTAAACTAAAAAATACTCCAATGATTTTCCTTTTTTATTAAATCGTATAAACACATCGCTTACTTCACCAAAAGGTACAACCTCTAAATTTATTGGCACAAGTAAGAAATTCACTGAATTTTTAAGTGTTGCAGAATGCAGCAGCATCGATCTACCGAATTCCACATCTTTTAAATTTATAAATTCTCTCAATTTTTACAAAAAAAGAGGGAAAAAAGGGAATAGTAAGGGAATAAAAAAAATATAATATAAATTTTTTATGGCTCTTTCTGAAAAATTGTCATGTTTAATCTATCGAAGAAAGCAACTAATACGCTTATTGCTACAGCAACAGTACTGTACTATAAAACATTTTTTGTTATATGGCATAGAAAAAGAAAGAGAAGGTGAAGTTTCGTCTCTCTTTTATATTCCAAGAATAATGTAGAATCCGCCTACTGCCTGTTAAATTCTACCGACAACTCGCTTTTCTTCTATATAATTCCTTGTGTTTTTATGTCAGCAGTTTTAGGTTTTAACATTCAAAGTTATGGCAAGCTGTATCTGCCTTATTGTAGCTTGTTTGTTTATGTCTTCCACTTTAACTCCCATATATATATAGAGAGAGTATCAATCGATATGAGTAAATCAATATGAAGTGATACAGTAGAATCTGAGTACGAAGCAAACACGTTTTACATAAGACTGCATCAAATAATCTAAATTGCATGCAAAGTAAGAGAGGGCCAGTAAAAAAATAAGCTAGGGAATAAACAGGACAATGACCTGTAAAATGTTAAATGCAGTTTTGAGTTATTGATATGTAAGAATTTCGTCCGCCATTTTATATAAGTTAATCTTTGCCTACATTATGGAGGATTTTGTTAACATTAACAAGTTTCAAATTTTCTTCTCAAATATTTTAGATTTTATCATTTAATTTTGGCTCTTACCTTATCAATTTTTTAGAGATTAATCGGTTTAAAAGATTTTAAGGTAATATTTATATCAAAATTTATATATTTTAAAAATATAATCGTTTACATTGTGATGATAAAACGTTTTGGAAGTTAAATTCCTTATATTATTATATGTTTATAAAAAAAAGAACATAAAAAACTGGAACTTTTTGTATTTAAATATTATATTTTTTCATAGAAAATTGTTTCGAGTTGCATTCGACTTTTCTTGAATAAAGCAAACCCCAGGGCTGGATAACTTTACATACGACTTTACTCGAAATAAATGTTTTGGAAGAAGCTACGTGCAGAATAAGCCAAACTTTTCTCCACTTCAGTGATTGACTGGAAGACTGTATAGTTAATTACCTCCTCGCTGAAGTAAGAAGGAGACATTCTTCCTCTTTCTGTGCACAATAAATTTGGATTTTTCTAGAAAATCCCCGACGAGATTGGATCCTTAGAGATGATGTCAGGTGAGAATAATAAGTCCCTCATTAATTTTTTTCCTCCTCTCCTAACCTCGATTCTTGATTAAAAATTTAACTTTTCTACTTTCTGACATATACGAAGACAAATCTTGATTAAGAAACGTCAGATACGTTGAAAGAAAATACAGTCATTTGTACACATGAAAATGAATAGTATTTAATAACATTTTGTCGTCATTTTTATTACATTTCAATTTTACATATTTGCATATTAATACGATCTGAATTTGAATTTTTAAAGATTTTTAAATAGTTATAAATGTCAATAATGCAGAGCGTTATAATTTTTATGTATAGACGATGATTAAAACTTATAGGAAAGAATTTTTGTAGTGTCGTAATTCATTGTAACATGAATTAAATATAGAGAAGGCTTTTATGAAATTATAATTTTATTCATAAATCTTGGCATCTTTGTCGGTTATATATATATATGAGACGATAGTAACCAGCGATATCCCAGACTTTCAAAATAGCTACTATTGTATCCGCTGGAGTTTTCAAAGTTGTTTCGTGGCTAGAAAGTATATTAGAATGTATATAAAGCTTGCTTCTTAGGGTATATTAAGATGTACTATATCCGCCCGTCGAACTGATAAAATTTACGACTTTGAAAATTTTTCAGTATCATAAATTTATAAAGATTCAACTTAAAACCTATTAGATATCGCAAGCAGCCATACACAGTATCATTATTTGCATATCTACAGTTCAAAAACCCTCTAAGGGGATTTTCTGTACCTCCCTTCCCCGAAAAACTTTCATCACTTCTAAGAACGAACGACAGAATCGGGATTAACGCGAAGTACCAAAATAGTTCTTTTCTGTTTTTATGACTCGCAGCGGCTTAAAATTATATACAAATTTTGTATGAGCTCGTAAAATATTTTTTATATAATAAATGATTACTAAAGATTTAAACATTTGTTATTATGCCAGACACATATGAAAATTTAATGTTTTATCCAACTTTAATAACCAATATGTCCGCCGAATAACGGGGTTAGTATACATTTAAGAATAAGAGAAAACAGGCAATTAGGAAAAGAGTTTTGTACGGATAACTAATAACAAAAAGTATAAAAAGACTTCATCTTTATCCAAAACCATCCATCAAAAGCGTTTCTTAAACGATAAACTTAATATTCGCCAGTTTATCTTCTTCCAGAGATGTAAATGGATTTTTCGTTTAAATTCTCATAATCTATAAGAACATTTACTATCTTCGCGTGTAAATTGATTTTTCCATTTTTCTCATTGTTTACTAAAGTCTGATGTTTAACGATCCTTCAAACCACATTTTACGTTGTCACGAAACGATTTAATAATAGTACTTCCCAATTTTCTTCCTCCTCCGCCATGTCCGATGTTTAATGTCCCTTCGTAAATTTTCTAAAACGTTAATACTGCACGGTACAGCAATTGTAAGACTTTTATTATTTTATGCCACGTAAATACGATTTTTTAAAAAATTTTAAACAATGTTTACCAAACTTTAAAGTATACTTTGTAGGATAAGACATTTTTCCTCGGCGAATTATGAAAAGTATAAATAGATTTTTCAAAATTAAAAATTGCCAAGATTATCGCGCGCGGAAGCGCCATTATCGGTGTTAACAGCCATGTCCTAAGTATATTCAAAGCATCGTCATCGATATCAGCATTTATCGCCATTATCATAATCTAAATCTGCCATTTAAACAATGAAACGGGTCATTCTCGAAATTTTCATTATGTTAATGATAAACAAAAACAGTTTTATACCAATAATTTTATTATTATTTTCTGTTATTAAAACATGACTACAAAATGACATTAAGTATTTTAAAAAATTATTACAATATATATAGAAAAATAAAGATTAATACCGGTATTTTTATAAGAAATTTTCATTGATTTATATTAAAAAATTCTCAATATATACTTTTATAAAATGTATATCAGGATTTTTGAGAAATAAAATGAAAGTTTATAGATAAAATTATGAAAAAAGTTATAAGCCTACAGTGATATATTTGGGAAGTAATACTTAAGTTTAATTCTTATAACAATAGTAATTTTAAATTACAAAATTACTTTCATTGAAGGAGGTTGGGTAAAAACAAGATAAAAATTATTCAAATATTTTCTAGATTCATATATGTTATATTAAAATGTTTGCTAAATTAAATTGAAAATTTCTGAGAGAATCATTTCTATTGCTTTTTTTAATGTCACAAATTTTTATTAATCCAGTACGAATGTTTCAACTCATATTTTAATGTATTAACAAAACTTTCATACTACTTGTTAAAGTATGAAAAATGAATAAAGTAAATTTGAGACAACAAATTATATTTGCCGAACGGTTTCGCAGTAAAGAACTGGTGCCGCGAGGAATGAGGATCAAATCCTGTTCCTTATAAATTTTATGAGTAATTCGTGTTAGGCGTTGTTTCTCATCTGTCAAATTCGTTCTGTGAATCAAGTTTACCTGTAATGAATAAAACTGAAACTGGGGATTCAGCCCATTAGTGCACTGTATAGTAATTCAGTCCAACACAGCAAAAAATTAGTATCATTTTCTATATCTAATATAAAAATTAAGTAAAGATTCTTATTGCTAATTACGAAAGAATTATAAAATGCATATAACACAAAAATCAATAACTTTAATTATAATGTTGTCGATATTTATTTTTGTACATAAATGTATTTTTTTAATGGAAATGGTTTTTTTCTTTTTACGTTACTTACAGCAAAAACTTGCGATTTATAAAATTATTTGTTATAAAAGAATTAACAATTTAAATATATATGTATATATCATCAGTTAACTGTATAAACAGTTAAATGACGAAAAACTCAATATTTTTAAAGTCAAAAAAGGAAAATTAAGCCATTTCATACAAAATTAGTTGACGAATTCTCAAATAACTATGCATAAATGCATATAAAATTTATTTATAGCGAACGGGTCTCATAGATAAGAGGTTTTCTTTCTTATTTCATGGAGAATGGTAGCTTTTATAAATCCCATATGCATTGCTAATAATATCTTAAAGAGTCCATTAGCTGAAATTTGCAACAGAAACTTATCGAAACATCAGTAATGGAGAAAATTTTAAAATTCTTATAATTTCTAGAAGGAACGAATAATAAAATATTATTAATGTTTTTTTCTTCCAGTTACAAGTTTAATTTTTCTTCTGAGTTGGTTTAAACAAGTCTTCGGTATCACAAAGATAAATAGAGAATAGCAAAAGTTCTACCACCGAAGAAAAAGGAGATGCATTTTTTATTATTTTGGTAGGAAACTAAGAAAAATATTTTATTCCATCTGCTTTCGTTTTTCTCTCTTCTGAGTCTCGGTCTGTAAATCTCAAAACAACCCTGCATTTTTATTAAATGAACTTACACGGTGCACTTCGTCATTCTATAAAATAATTTTTGCAAATAAAAAAACCTATAAATAGTATATATATATATGAATATCAGATACAAAAATCAATTTACTTCTTACTTATAAATTTTACTTTAGACCATTCTCTTAATTTTTCATGCATGAACGTTGATTTAATATATATTGAAGTAACATTTAGATATTTTCTTATAGATATTTAATTATGCTAATTTTTTAACTTCTAAAATTAGTTTTATTGCTATTGTTTTCAATTGTTTTATGATGTATTTATATTTTTATGTAGGCACACTGATAAGAGTTATTAATTAATAATATAATTATTAAGTGTGTGAATTGAAACAATAAATGCAGACATGTTTATTGTAAGTGTTTCAATTAATTAACTTGAATGTAAAACGTTACATAACTCTATCTAATCAAGGCTAGATAAAAATGCAATTTATATTTTTATTTGGGCCTATATAAGTATAGATTATATATACAGTAAATACTGTGAAATAAAAATGATAGGTTAAGTTTAGAAAATGCTAACAAAATTAATGATCAAAAATATTAAAAATATTTATAGTATTTTAAATAACGGTGAAATATTATTGCATAATACTGTAAATATTTTACTTATATAGTGCTTCCTGTTTCCTCATTCAATAAAATTCTCTATATTTCTAACGAAAAATATAATTTAGCGTTTACTAAAAAATTCATCAATTATCCCTCAACGGGATGCATTCCAGAGTTATCTTTATAAAAAATGTATAATAGGTAATGCGTATAAGCAAATATATAAATCATTTAATCGTGAATTTATTCGCTTTTGAAACCTGATCATAAAATTTAAAGATGTCAAATAAAATTTGTTAGAGGAAGATAAAACGATGATGCAGATTTTTTTCAAGAACGGTGGGAATTCAATTCGTTAACGATTTCCAATTCTTACAGAACATTGTTTACAATAATTTTAATAAAGCATACGTTACATTAAAATTTAAAATCATTTTTGAGACACTTTACATACAATTTATGTAATATTTTATATTCTGAATATAGAAATCGACAAATCTGTTAATAAAATATAGAAAAGCATACAGTACATCGTTTTATATTATTCTATTTCCGTCTAGCAAAATCTAACAGTCTGACGACTCCCGGATTACAGGGTGACATATATTTATATCTAGTAGGTCTGTAGTATATTTACATATAGATACCTATAGCTAGATATACTGTATATTTAAATATAAATTCTCAACAACCGTATATTTATTAGGAAGCAACACTCTGTATTCAGGACATTTTTCTACATTAATTTAAAACTGAAAAAAACTGAACACGGTGCTAATATCCGATGATTATTTTCTAAAAATGGTTTAAAAGTTGATAATTATACAGAGCATCGGTAGACACTTGAAAAACAATGCTTGAAGTACGTTGCGTGAAAATCTTTGTGGACTGTTAGGTTAAATTAATGCGCCGATAAAACGACATTTTTTAAACTTATTATCCGTTATAGTATTACGTGACCGTGATAAGAATAAAGCTGACCGTCACATTTCCTAAGTCTGTTAAATTTTTTATTCGTTGAAAGGAGTTTGTGTAGTCTTAACTACGTCATTTATCGGGAATGTTAACTTAACAGTTGATAAATTATTTTCTCTGCCCGCCTTAAAATATTAATTAAAATATTTTTCTTTAATAAAATTTTTATCGATTTTAATTTAATTTTATAATGGAATTTTTCAAATTTTAGTGGCCATTATGCAAATAAAAAGAAAAATATATATGAAAAATTGTGATGTTTAAAGTTTAACACAGTTTTAAGTGAAGCAACAACTCTTATGTAAATAAATGACTAACATTAAAGGTAAGTTGCTTTTACTTAAAAAATGAAGAACAAAACTTTATTCGTTACGAACTGAACTTAAAAGAAATCATTTTTATTTCGTAAAAGGAATGATAGATTGATGCAGAAATTATTAAAAACATAAATATAGATTTATAGAAGAAAAATACAGTATAAATATTAATCTACTATATCAACTCTTAAAGTAAACGAAAACAATAAGAAAATGTAAATTTTTTTATGTATATATAGATAAAAATCGATAAATTTTATCCGTCTCTGCATAATATCTTCTTAACAAAAACCGCATTTTAAATTTTATTTACAATTTACGCCAGACTACGAAAAAGTTGATATAAATCATAAGAAACTATCTTAAATCCATAAAATGCGAATAAACCCAACTAGGAATATGATAAAGTAAAATTGTTATTAGAAAAAATAAAATACATATATATATAAAAGAGTAAAGCATGGTATAATTTCGGTTAAATTATTTACAAACCATATACCAATTGGTTTGCTCTGATAAACTTTATTTCTCAGCGAGATGTGTGCTAAAGTATGAAGAGAAAGTCATAAAGGGAACTAAATTTTTGTTGAAAGATGATCAACTTGACATTTACCCGT
Source organism: Centruroides sculpturatus (assembly GCF_000671375.1). NCBI lineage: Eukaryota > Metazoa > Arthropoda > Arachnida > Scorpiones > Buthidae > Centruroides > Centruroides sculpturatus. The sequence continues at coordinate 90,853 of NW_019385095.1, forward strand.
TAAAGAAGCCATTACCAAAAATAAGTAATGGGTAGGGAAAGAGTACTTGGTAAAGAAGGGAGGGGGAAGGTGTTGGTATCCATAAAACGGAATCCCTAAGAGTGCTCTTCATAAGAATTTCTCTGTGTACTTTGACAAGTTATTTAGATGGACGTAATTTGTTGCTTTCTGGTCAAATATGCATGCGATCTTTGTGTAGATCAAAGTTAATATTAGCTAAGTTTTGCTTACAAATTTGTTTGACATTTCAATATTTATAACCATACAAATTGATTAAATATGACTATGAATGATCATTAATCAATTTATGTAAATTTTAAATCTATATCGTCGTCTTAAATCTATAAAAGAAAATCAAACAAATCCTTTTCTAGGTTTTTAAATTATATTTCGTTATAGAAATATCTGAATATTTCTTTTGTATTTAATCTGTTTCTATAATGTATTTAATTATACCAATAGATTGTGATTAGAAATAATCATTTATATTCAATTGATTAAACGTCGATCTTTCAAGTTGTAGAAATGATTAAAGAAAATTTATTTTTTTTTATTTATGTTAAAGAANAGCTGCAGCTTAGGGCCTCTAGTTATAAGTCCATAGCTTAGGGCCTTACATTTTTACATCATTATTAAATGGCGGGGAAGGATCTATTATATCTTATAGCTTAAGATCATGACAACTAAGTTCAGTCTGGCAAATAATATACTATTGTATATTATTAAATGAATATTATGTCTACTTTAAAATAATTTTAAATCACGAGAATAGATTTTGAACGCTTGCAATGCTAAAAAAAAAGAAAACCGAATAAATACGGATGCGACAGAATTCCTTATAAGTGAGATACAACACGACGGAAACAAAGATAAAAATGTTAATAACTTTCGTTTCCGGCATTAGATTATTATGAAAATCAGTAATTTCTAATCACACAAATAAGTCGAATTTTAGATATATGGATCGTTTTATTTCTTAAGTTATTTTTTAAACGTAAATTGAATAGCTAGCCACTGATAGGCTTATAAGCCTAGTCAAAAATGGGCCCAAAAACACAGAGGGTATTTTTAATTCGTGTAAGAAAATAAACAACATGCCTATATAAAGGTTTTATCGCTTTAATAATTACTTAAAATAAACTACATAAACTTAAATAACACAAAAAATGTAATATATTGAAAAGTAGGGGAGATCGGGGCAACTTCGGCATGCGGGGCAAGTTTGTCAAGCGCTTTTTTTAAAAAACAAATTAAAAGGAGACTTTGGTTATAGGTTAGGCAGTTGAGTTTTATTGGTGGCTTGTTGAGTGTAGTGTTTTTATTGTTCTCCAACAAGCGTAGTTGAATTATCAAGCAAATTTTCATTTTCGTT